>NW_015113572.1:150243-161205 GCF_001443285.1 Poecilia latipinna
ATCTGATCCTCCGTATGTCTTTTTTACTGCAGTGAGCCTCGATGTAGCCAAACTCCGTCAAGTATGTCATTGTTTTTTATGTCGTATTAGCTTCGTTGTGTTGATGCATTTTGACGTGCTTCAATTTTCCGCAGCAACACGCAGCAAACTTCCCCATTTATAGTTGCACATCGCTTAAGATTTGTTGTTGCGCGTTTGCGCAGTGTGAAGGAAAGAGGAGACCAGCTGCACAGGCAGGCTGCGAAATGAGAAGTAGGTGATCGGTATCGGTAAAAGAGACAATGATCACCGATCACCACTTTTTCACGAAAATCGGCCCGATTATGATCGGTGACCGATCGATCGGGGTACAATTTGCATTTAATTTGCAGCCTGGAGGAAAAATGGCTTCCTTTTCCAGCAGAACTGAACCTGGATGCGGTTACGGTTATTGCGTCATTCCTTGCCAGTCTATCTCCAAATCGCCTTGTGACTCATGTTGACATATTTTGCCTCACTGACAGCACATTACTGCTCTCTGCCTATGAGAAAGACACAGTGTCAAATTTCTGTCTTGATTCAGTGTAAAGCAGGTCAAATTTGCACTCAGTTTGTGTTTGTTTTGCCTGCAGACGGTACTTCCCGTTGATGAGAGCCTCACTGAGTCGATGGGAGCCCGGATTAAATACGCCTCACTGTCTAAAGACAGCCTACTGCGCTCAGGTGAGACTTCACTGACTTCACAACAGCAGACAGATTTAAGCATAAGACACCACAAACGGCGTGAGGGAAAAGCTAGGCCAGGAGCACAGAGTACCTACAGGAAACAAGGTAACCAAGTCACAGAGAGCTGCTAGGTGAGGGAATGGAAGCTCCTCAGTGTTGTAGTTACATGCACTGATTTAGTAAGGATTATTGTGTGATAAGAATAGGTGCTGGCGCACTTGCGAAACCTGTCAAACTGCATTACGATGTGCATGTGAAACAGTGTTTGGAGGAACCATGTCCAGGATGTACCGCTTCCCAACCACTGACGGAAAGCACCTGCGCGTCCTGGAGCAGATGGCAGAGAGCGTCCTGTCCCTCAACGTTCCTCGGCAGTTTGTCAAGCTGCTGCTGGAGGAGGACTTCACCAGGTACTGAACGCCAGCGCTGCGACGAGCCATTAGTTTAGTTATTGATTATTCTGACGATTAATCAGATTTTTTTAAAAAGTGGGATTTTCTTTAGACTTTTCATTTAAGCCTTTTTAATACAATACTAGAAACACATAAAAAGATACATATAAACAAATATTTTCTATTTTTAATTGAAACATTATTGCCTAAAATGCAATAACACAGCATTCCTTTAGGGAACTCTTAATCATTTGTAGTAAAGGATGCATCTGCAGCTAAAAAACATGAAAAGCTCAACCCATTCTGCATGACTTAACGTCAATATAGCACGCAGCTGACGTATTGACTTGAGAAGGTTCATATTTGCAGACAAAGGATTTTTTTTTATCTTACATGCTAAATGTATGTATATGTTTTTCAGTTTTGACTTGAGTCCGTATACTCGAGTTAACGATTAATCAATTACTAAATTAGTTTACGATTATTTCAATAATCACTTAATCACAATTAATACGATTAACCATTTCAGCCCTACTAAACATATGCCTGAGAAATCCGCAGTTTCAAGCTTCTCAGAATTTCATTTTATTTATTTCCGTTCTTGTTCTGAGGTTTCTAGTGTCTAAAATCAGGAAGTACAGTCGTAACAAACAAACACAAACTTAAGAAATTGAAACCTATCTTTGCATAAACTGCAGGAAATATGCAGCGTTTTTTACTGATTTAATAAATTTGCTTCAATCTTTAAATTTTTTCAATTTTGGGGAGTTGAATCAGTTCTGGGATACTACTGCAACATTAAATGTTGCAAAAGTAAGGCGCCACCATGTATATTCTCCAGCACCAAAATATGATGAAATATGCACTTTGACGTAATTTCTATTGAGTCTCTTATTCATTCATTCATTCATTCATTCATTCATTCATTCATTCATTCACCTTAAATATCTCTGCAGGGTGTGTGAGCTGGAGGAACTGGGAGAGTTATCACCCTGCTGGGAGACTTTGCGACGGCAGATCGTGTCTCAGTACCAGTCCATAACACTCACATATCAGGAAACGCTGTCTGACCTCAACAGCTACAGAGGTCAGTGTCTTCACGGCTCTCCAAACGTTGGTCAACAAGTAAAAACATTAAGCTTTCTCCTTCATGTGCTCTTGGCATCAGGTCCCTCCTTCAAAGCTAGCAACCTGAAAGCAGACAGAAAGATGGAATTCATGCCAACCAACCTCCATGTGCAGAGGATGAGGGTGCAGGACGAGCTGGGCTTCAGTAAAACATCTGTTCTTGAAAACATTTATTCTTTCGTGTGCTGTCCTTCCCTCTGTAATCGGTCATCTGTTTCATTGCAGAGCACACCTACGATGTCATAACAATCGGCGCTCCGGCTGCTCATTGCCAGGGATTTAAAAGTGGTGGCCTCAGGAAGCTCCTCCAGAAGTTTGAGGAGGCCAAGAAACAGTAAGTTAACGTGAATGTAACACAGACTTCATACAGGCAAAATCCAGATAAAAGTCATGTTTTTTTTTTCTTTACCTTGTGTTAATTTTTCTTTTCTTTTCTTTTTTTACTCCATTCATACTTCAGTTTTTATTTCAGATCCTTCCAATCAGCAAATCATTGGCCTGCTTTGATTTTTACATACAATGCACTGTTTCTTTGAAATAATTTATTGGCTTTCTTCTTACTTTGTTTCTGTTACTGTTTTTTTTTTTTATCAGCGTTTGTGAGGAGGGATGGTGAGTTGTTGCCTTAATTTTGCTTGTTTTCATTTCACAATTTGTATCTCACTGCTACAATGGAAAATTCCAGGTTATGGCTTGTTTACAAAAAAAAACATGAAAACAATAAAGAAACTGAACTATTTGTCTTAAAACGTGAGTTTCAACAGGTCAAACTGAACTCGCACAACTTTGACGTATCTTTAGACATCCTTTCCGAGAATTTACAATCTCCACCGATATGTTTATATTTTGCTCTTATTTTGAAAAGCAAAAGAGAAGCCAGTTTAATAATTCATTAAAAGTCCATGCCTCCTGGGTGGTTTTGAAGTAAATGTGACAAGAGTGCATCTGGCTGTGCTCCAGCGCTGCGAGGCATGTTTACAAAGCGCCACTGCAAATTAAATTTCTTTCTTCACGTCCCATTTGCGAAGTGTGCCATGCACATAGCAAGCATATTTTTCTTGACACAAATTATCAAAAGTCTGTGGAAAGAGAAAGTTCCTCTGTTAAAATGTCTGAGGAGGACAAATGCACCTTAGAAAATGCTTAGGTGCATTTTCTAAGCTTCAGAATAGTAATTATTATGAAGGTTAAAGCTAGGACACAAGCAGTCTTCCTAATGCCATAGTTGGATGTACTGGAGGTAATTTTTTCAAGTGGTAGTTACCACTGCTGTAGATTTTCTTATTTGTGATCAGAATCAGATTCAGAAAGGTAAGATCAAAGGACGACCAATCAAAGTTATTGCAGCAATATACATCGGTTTGATACTGAGTTGTCGAAGGTTTTAAGACGCATGGTTCAGCTGGTCATGACAAGATCGGTGCTTAATTTACTTCATTTAACAGGCTATGAACTGCAATTTTCAAATAACACCGCCTTGTGCCACCACACAAACTGTTAATGCTTTTAAGTTGTCAAACCCAGAAATCACATAAAATGGCATCACTTTATCGAATTCACTGAAAATGTCAGTTCACAAAGTTGTAAGTTGGCTGTTTGTTCAAGTTTCTAATAAAAGCTACTTGGAAAAGATCATTTTTAGAACTAATTCTCAAGTTGAAATGTCAGCGGTATTTCTCTCTGCTCAGAACATGTTAAGGCACCATCTGCAGCAGGCATGTGCATGTAAAAGCTGTATCATTCTATAAAGTCTTATTTGACAAGTCAGTGGCATCCCTCTCTCCTGTTCTGGAATCAGATCTTCTTAAAATCAGGAGCTGACGTCTTTTCTTTAGAAGTGTAGAGCAGAGTGTCGTCAGCGTATGGTTTGGTAACGATCTTTTCTCCCCGGCAGCAGCGCTCTCTCCAGCTCACAGTCCATCGTCTACATACCCCAGGACATCGTCCGAGCCAAAGAGATCATCGCCCACATCAACACGCTCAAAACTCAGGTCAACTACTATGCTGAGAGGCTTTCCCGAGCCGCCAAAGACCGATCGGCTAGTGGGCTGGAGAGGACGCTGGCTATCCTGACGGATAAGGTACCACAGGGCAGTTTGATTCAGGAGTTTGCCTCCATTTATTCCACAAACTAAAAGCGATATTTTCTCATCGAATGATGTCAGACTCGTCAGCTCGTGACTGTGTGCGACTGCAAACTGCTGGCTTCGGCCATCCAGGCTTTGAACGCGGCGCGGCCCGAATACATTGCCTCCAAAGCATCGCCTACCACCGAACCAGAACAAGTGGTCCTCCGCAACGATCAGGACACTTTGCTGGCCAAGTGGAGCGGCTGCAACAGTCGATCTTCTCTGCATGTGGACTGGTACGAAGAGGAGTGGGTAGGTCTTAACAACATTCCTCAACGTTTTCTCGTTATTATTATCAGCTCTTTTTGGTTTTCTCTTCACATCCGCCATATTTTGACTTAAAGTCTTTTGTCTTCTGCCCAGGAGAAGGTTTGGGTCAATGTGGACAAGTCTCTGGACTGCATCATCCAGCGAGTGGATAAGATGTTGCAGAAAGAGAGGAGACCCAGTAGCAGTAGTCTGGACAGTACCCATCATGATCTGCAGGGTGGCGACAGTAAAAAAGGTGCTCCTGTTCACCATTTAAGTTTTAGCTCTAACATTTCTGCTTAATCTGCTCAGCTGGAATCAGTTTTCACCATCATACTTTATAAGAAAAAAAAACCCACAGGAATCGCTCAGATATTGGTGTAAATTGACTCTTGTGTATGTGACTACGAAAAGGTGAGGAAAAACGACGGGCTTTCTGGATCAACCCAGGAAGTTTATCACAGGACTCATTATCATCAGAACCACCATCTTCATCAGCACCACCATACTCTTCTTCTTCGCCTGCCCTCTCCTCATCTGCACGACCCCCCAGCCCCGAACAGGAATACTGTACGTTTCTGTTTCTTCTGCTTTGTTGCTCCGTTTTTTTTCCACAGAACCGCATAGAGGTCTCAGTCAGACGTTTACATCCACTCAGAATACTCTGCTGTGCAGTGTTTTGTTGACTCACCATCCAGAAACCAAGGCCCCCTTTAACCTCCCTTAGGGTCACCACTGGTAGTTAAAAATCGTCGACCCTATTTTTGTTTCAAGCATCTGAACATTCAAAGACAAACTAATATAACATGAGTGTATGTAAACCTCAGACTGAAACCGAACGTCTCTCACCTCCTCGTCTGGATGATGTTCTTCTATTTGATCGAGTCTCGTTGTTTAACCTTTGTCGTTGTCTACAGTGTTTCAGTCAGTAATTTAAATGTTCTGGACCATGGTCAAACATCTGCTCCAATTACCCCTTTAAACCAATGTGGAAATAAAGTGGAAGCCTTTGCTTGAGATATCTAATCGTATTCAGGCAGAAGAAGCTGCATAGTAGAATTTTTATTGTTAGATGTTTGACCCTGGTCTGCAGTGTTTTCTATGTGTGTCTCCTAATCATGCATGTTGCACCTTCACCCCTTCTTCCAGATGGAAGCCCAAGTGCAGAGGAGGCGTACCCAGGTAAGAGCTGCTGCCTCTAACTCTGAATTAATGTAGGTTTGTTTTTGAATAGTCACTTCCCATAACTTGTTCTGTCATTTGAAAAGTGAAAAAGACATACTGTGTAACTTGGCTTCTGTCGGCGCTTCTGCTTTCCTTGCCGTCTCTCTGTCCAGTCCGTTTCCATCTCTTAGCAGTCTATTTAAGATTCATTTCAGTTTCAGTCTTCCAGCCGATAACCTCTGGATTTTATTCTTGACTCCGTTCCATCTTTGCTCTTAGGTGAGTGGAGCGAGGCTCTGTACCCGCTCCTCACCACGCTCACCGAGTGCGTCGCCATGATGACCGACAAGGCCAAGAAGTCCATGGTGTTCCTGCTAATGCAGGACAGCGCCCCCACCATCGCCATGGACGTGTCGCTGCAGTATCGCCGGGATGTCGTCTTCTGCCAGACAGTCAGCATGCAGAACATGACTCAAGAGAGACTACTGAAAAAATATTTTTTTCCTCCTGTTCTGATGTCTGTCCTATGTTCCTTGCAGCTCACCGCCCTGATCTGTGGCTTCATCATCAAACTGAGGAACTGTCTTCGAGACAACGGTTTCCTGCGGCAGCTCTACACAATCGGCCTGCTGGCTCAGTACGAGTCCCTGCTCAGCACCTACGGTACGAACCAGACTCTATCAGGTTTTACTCATGACTTTTTTTAGCTGGATTTACTTCACCGAGCATCTCCTTGTGCGTCTAGGAGAGGAGGTTGCCATGTTGGAGGACATGAGCGTCGGCGTCATGGATCTGCGGAACGTCACCTTTAAGGTAAAAATAATACTACATAATATTTACACAGCAAAAAACCCAAGAAGTTTCTAGTTAATATATTTTAGTACATTTTAATTTGGGCAAAAAAAAATTTAAAGTAACTTTTCAGCAAGATATATAAGCTAAGTGAATAATTTTTCAACAATTCTAAAAAAAGAAATGTAGCAGTTCTAGTACTTTTTATATCTAAATTCAAGAATTATTTACTTAAAACAAGCTTGTATATTTTGCTGAAAAGTTACTTGTATATTAGTTTTGTCTTATTTCAAGATATTTGCATTAGAAACTATATAAAAAATACTTGACAAATTTGTGCATTTTTACAGTGTAATTTGCATGCAAATAATCTAAATTAAACGAGAAGATTATTAATATTTTTTTTATTTTGACTCAGGTCACCCAGGCAACCGGCAGCTCCGCCCCTGACATGCTGCCGATCATCACGGGCAACAGGGATGGCTTCAATGTCCGCATTCCGCTGCCGGGCAGCATGTTCGACGCGTTGCCGCGGGAGATCCAGAGCGGAATGTTGCTGAGGGTCCAGCCGGTGCACTTTAACGTGGGCATCAACGAGCAGCAGACGCTGGCCGAGAAGTGAGACAAACTCACATTTTGTGCTCCAGAGACATTGAGATGAAGGGGGGGAAAAAAGAAACCTGAGTTTGTGTTTGTGCTGCTCAGGTTTGGTGACACATCCTTGCAGGAAATCATCAACGTGGAGAGTCTCTCCAGGCTGAACTCGTACTATGAACAGTTCAAAGAAGTTCTTCCTGAGGACTGTGAGTTCGGAAAAGCTTCTTCTTCTTCTTCTTCTTCTTCTCCTGTATCGTCTCAGAATATGAGAAACGAAAGAGTTAAAACTCCTCCAACCCTCCTTTTTTCCACCCAGGCCTTCCCAGGTCCCGTTCCCAAACTTGCCTCCCTGAGCTGCTGAGGTTTCTGGGCCAGAACGTCAACGCCAGGAAGAACAAGAATGTGGACATCCTCTGGCAGGCGGCCGAGGTGATGAAAAACCTCTTAATGCAAAAGGAAGGAGGAATGTGCCTGTTGAAACTCAAACCTCTTCGCTTTTCTGCTTTAGATCTGCCGCCGACTGAACGGCGTCCGTTTCACCAGCTGCAAGAGCGCCAAAGACCGGACGGGAATGTCGGTCACTCTGGAGCAGTGCCTGATCCTGCAGCATGAACACGGCATGGCGCCGCAGGTCTTCACGCAGGCACTCGACTGCATGCGCAGGTAGGAGAATCAACCTGTTCTGTTGGGCTGTAATTCCAGTATCACTTGAACTCTAAGCTGGAATCTGATTTGTCCTTATTTAATAGAAAAAACAAAATAAATCTCAGACAAAAAATGTGTAAACTTTGTTTCTAACTGGCAGATTTATTGTTTTTGCCACAATCATCATCATTTTTTCCTTTGTCATCCTTTTGTCCATCGGCTACCAGTAATAACTAGTGACCTGTACTTTGTTTTAGGTTTGTATTGACTGCAGGAATGAGGGCCAACTAGATTACACAGATTGAAATTAAACCATAGAAGCAAGATGTTACTAAAGTATACTTTTACTGTTACTTTTCGTTGGACATTTGAGGTGCACAACTAAAACTGATTTTATTTGCAAACACATTTAACTCATTTCTCGAAAGCAACTGTAAAATTTCTCCAAACTCCACAGAAGTGTGTAAGTTGTTTACAAAGAACATAAGCTAGTTGTTCTTTACTGTCTGGTGAATTACACGGCCAGGCCAGATGAACCAGTTACACAAGATTCAAATTGTGTAAATTACAAATCATGTCATTTATTTCTTGAGCACCTTACAGTATATAACACCAGAATTAACCACACTGTGCAATAAACAAGAGCTAGCATTTTGTTAATTAGCCGCTAATGTACAAAATAACCAATAAAAATTACTAGCATTTTAGTGAGCTTAAAGCTAATCTCCCAAAACAACCTGTGGAGCCCCCTAGTGGAACCAGGCCCATTGCTATTCTTGTATGTTGATGACTTGGGAGAATTTTCAGACTAAACTCAGTTAAAATTTGTGAAATTAGCCAATTTTACAAGTTGTTGAATCATAGCAGTTACATTCTAAAGCATCAATAAAGTCTCTCCAAACTCGGTAGGAATGTGTAATAATGGTAATTAATTTCAATGAGTTTTTTCTTCTACCTGAAGCAAAAACAATTCTCCAAGGTAGCTTAGTGGAAAACATATGAAAAATCTATTACTACTGCACATTTCCAAAAGAATTTGAGTATTTTTTTTTTAATATATTTTAGAATGTAACCCCAATAAAACAAAGTCAGGGTAATGGATTTACAAGCTATATGTACAGACATGTTGAATAAATTAGAAAATACATCGAAGTCTTGTTTGTCGGATTGAAAGTACATTTTGAAAATAACCTTTATGCAAGTATAACACATTTTTAACCATTTCTGAAAATAGTTTTTTATTGGTCTGATGTAATATTCCAATTTAAATGGCAAGTTATCATCAGCTGTAAATAGAAATTATTATAATTAAGAGAAATAAAGGCTTTCAAAACTTTCTATATAATGTATAAAAATCACTTGGTGATAAGTTTCCTATAATAAATGGACTTTTCAAATGTATTCTAATTTATCGAATGGATCTGTATACAAATACGATTTCAAACTCAGGAAAATGAAAATGAGTTCAATCATAAGATACAAAAAAATAAAATATACAAAAAATTGTAAGTGTGAAAGCGGTCCTGTTTACCTCTGACAAAGGGTGAGAGAAAAAAAAAAGAAACAAGCTGAGCTTTTTTTCCCCCCGCTTGCAGAAATGCGATGCTGATTTGAGACAGGAGACAGAGCGACTGAGCTGCTGCCGCTGCTGCTGCTGCTGGTCGTTATTGATACTGATATTGATCCACAGCAAATGCGATTCCCAGCTTGTCTTGCCTGGTTGTGCTCCAAATGTCTCTGTTTGGTACAAACCCCAGAGACGCTCGCACCACTCTGTTTAAAGTCTCTCCATCTTTCTCCTTCTCCTCCTCACGTCTGCACGTGTTCCTCTCCTCCTCCTCTCCAGCCGGCCAGCATGAACTCAGATTTGATTTGACCCCGGGCGCATGTTTGACAGCAACAAATTGCCCCATACCCCGTAATGTTTGCATGCCCCGAGCTTCGCGCTTCTCCCTCCTCTTCCATCTCCATCCATGTCTAAAGAGAAGATAAACATGGTGAACCATTTTGCTGTTTCTTCTTTCCTTTCTTTAAAGAACATCTTTCCTAATTTCTCTTTTTTTTCTCTCCTCTCTTTTCTTCCTCTGCTTCCCGTCTCATGGTTCTTGTCGTGTAACTGCCTTATTTTCGCCGAATTGTGTTTTGTTTATCGATGTTATTGTTTTGGTGTCGCCTTGTGGGAGCTGCTTTCTGTCAACACATTTTTTTCCTTTGTTCTCACATCCCACTTATTAATTTGCCATCTCTCCGCTGGCATATCTGCGTGCCATCTGTTTATATCCCTTCCTCCTCATCCATCGCTCTCTTCCTTCTCTTTTGCCGCTCTACCTCCTTCCTGTTCTTCTTCCCCCTACACCGTGCAGCGTTGGGACGAGAGAAGCTGTGATCCAGAAGAACCTGAGCGGCTTGCTGCCAGTGCGCGACCTGCGGCTGGACCCCAGCCTCATGTACTCCCTGCCGCTGTTGGCGCTCAGCCCCAACCTACTGGTGGTGTGGATCTTCCTCAGCGTGGCGTATTTCTTGGCTAAAGTTCGCTGCAGCTGAGCCAGGCCTGGTCAGGGTTTTTTTTTGTTTTTTTTTCTTTCCTGAAACTGCAGTCCAGTCACACACTGTTTCACGTGAACGAAGGGCTTTCCACAACCCCCACTGGAGTTTCTTCATGGGAAAAAAAACAAAAACTGAATTTTCCTTCACTACTTTCTCCTCTTGCTGAAAGTGAGGCATCAGGCATCTGATTTACCATTTAAAGCTGCAGTATGTAAATCTATTATCATTTCCCAACCACAAACAACCAATCAGAGTCAGGAGGAGAGTCTTAGCGCTGTCAATCAACCCTGTGAGCGCACAGCTAAACATGCTAACCATGGAGAAACAACTTACCATTGCAGAAAAAAACGTTTATCCCCCATTATTGGTAGCCGTGCTAACTAGCCTTAGCACTAGTTAACATTTGCTGAGCAACAAATATAGAAAAAAATATATTTTGTTAAAGTTACATGCTGCTGCTTTAAAGTTTAATTTTTGTGTCTTATTTTCATATTTTCTCTCCTAAATGCTGCCATTCCTGTGATTGGTCACTAAAGTGCAGTGTTTTGTCTTTTTTTTTTTTTTTTTTTTTTTTTTTTTTTTTTTTGTTTTTTCACAAAAAAAAAAAGGGAAAG
>NW_015113572.1:164447-227794 GCF_001443285.1 Poecilia latipinna
TTTTTTTTTTTTAGTGATTACTCACATAAAGAAAGAGGAAAGGCTTCAAAACAAAGTTGCTTAACAATAAATGATGTGTTTTATGGGGAACATGCAATAGAAGAAAAAGTATTTTTAAAAGGGATCTAATGGATATTTTTAGCAAACGACTTGATGTCACTCTGCCTTATTTCTCACAAATAACACCAGAACAAACACAGTTGGATTCAGAAGTTCTAATATTCATCATTGTCATGAATATTATGAGATATATATATATATATAAAGTAAACTTAAAATGTATTAAAATAGTTTCTGGAAGAACTGAGAATAGCTTTAATAAATATATATATACAGCATCTTCCATTTATGCGTTCATAGTCTTCCAGGTGTGTCGGCGCTCAGCTTCTGAGCTAATGTAGACGAACCTAAAGCTTTTTATGCAGCTATGCTTAAGCTTAGCGTATATTTATATTTTTGTCAGCCTTGTTTTTTTTTTTTCTTTTCAGCAGGTCTTCCTGGTTTTATAGAAAGTGTGAGGCTTTATGCTTCAACTCCATATTGCTTTCATGACAAAGCAGCTGTGGCATATTGTAGATCGTAGGATATCCAGGTGAAACGTGTTTGATTATGCAAAGTGACGCTGCCGGTTGTGTACCGTTTGCGTCCATAAGCTTTAGAGGCAGTTATGAAAGTGAAAGAATCTATTTAGTTTATTATGCAACAAGATTTTTGATTTATTGATGGATGTACTCCATCGATAGCCAAATGCTAGTCAGGTTTTTACTGCAGGGACTGTTTTCAGAGGTTTGCTAGATGCAGCTAGGCCTGTCACAAAAAGCAATAAATCAATTAATTGCATAATAAATTCAAATAAGTTTGATAACTTCCAGTTGGACAACAATCATTAAAGAGATGCTGCTCTTGAATATTGTTGAAAAACGCTGCAGACATTTGACACCCAATACAAATGGGTTTGCACTACTTGCCCCTTTTGCCTGTTATCCCTGTCTACGCTGAACGATTAATATGTTTTGAATTTTGGTTACAAAGACTTCTTAATCCATTTTAATTATTGTTTTTTTTTTATTTTGGATTTTTAAAAATATTTTTCAATTCCAGTGTTCAGAAATCAGAATTATGTTTGAGTGGGCATAATTGCACTTATATGCCACTATTATTATTAATTTATTAGTTGAAAATGGTCTCAAAACAATTTTATAATTGATTGCAGTAATTTCTGGAACAATTTCTCATCGTGACAGGCCTAGATGCAGCGGTTTTGCATAAAGTCTCCTGTTTATTTATTTTCCTTCTTTTTTACCAATGAAACATGTTTTCTGTAATACAATTGCTGTTTTGTTTAAGCAACCATTGCTGCTTCTCGAATGACAAAATTGTTTAAAAACAAAACTAAAATCTGAATTAATTATACAAAAAGAGTAGCAACTCAAACGTATTTAGAACAGCAGTTCTGTATATGGAAGGCAGAAAATATCACGGAATAATTTAGTAAGATAGCTTATTATCGAATTAATTGGCGTCTATAAGTATATGCTTTTTTATAGAGAAATTATAAATGGTAAATACAATAATAGATGTCATTGTTAAAATATATTGCATGTGTTTGTTATGGAAAAAAATATACACTCATATCTGGACTCTGTCTTATTTTCGAGGCAACAAATAAATGCTCAAGACAGAATTGTACCATAATTCGATGTGTCTGGAAGAAAAAGGATGAATAGTGTGTTTATTACTTTGGGGAACTGAAAGCATTCATGCTGCTTCACTTGGAAGTATGCTATTTAAAAATCAATATCTTGGCCTGCAGCATCAGCTCCCTCCCCAGAGCATTCAGACTCTGTATCATTAAGATCGACCCAGTAAGGAAATAGATGAGACCGAATTGGCCTCCCTTGGGAGTTTATTGGCTCTCATGTCCTGCCAGCATTCACATACACTGTCCAGTGATCAGTTTGTTAGCTTGTCAGTGTATAACAAGCTTCTCTGTATTCTCAAATAGATTTAACAAATATTTTAATCATGATTTCACGGTTGATGTGGATCCATGCTAGCTAGCACGCTACACAGAAAAACCTTCTATCATTTTAGCACGTTAGCGAAGTTTTTTGTTTGTTCAGATACAGTATTGAATTATTTTTATTTCATTTACAAGAATTAAAATGATACAGTGGCGCGTGTTCCTAATAAACCTATATAAATTTATATAATTATAAATCCGCTAGGATTTATAATTATATATCCTGGTAGCATATTCAGCTCCTAGCTAGCTGAATTATGCTACTATTATTTTCTGTACATTATGCTTATGGATGAGTTTAGTTTGAGTTTATGTGCTTTTTAGTTGTATTGTTTTCATTAGAAAATATTTGGTAAAAAAGCCTTCTTTGGTTTCTGCCTTTTTCAATATTTTTGTTCTGCTAGTAGCATATTAGCTTCACTATTTTGTTGTTTTTTTATTTGGATAGAAAGATTAAAATAGATGAGGATTACCATTATTTATCCCTAGTCAAATTGCCTTATCAAGATATTTAAAATGGATAAAAAAAACTGTAAAAAAATCCCTAATTTCAAATCAAATTTAAGATCCAGTGTCTTAAAAAAGCTACATAGTCACTATTTTTCCGTGTAGCTAGCTTATTAGCAAATGGGCATAATATTTTTCTTAAGAAAAAAAAATATTTAAAAACAGTTAATGATCATTAAGTAATCAACTAATGAGTTAAGTTATGTTTTAAAGTACCAATTGGAAAATTAAATGCAAACTACACTTTTTTTTTTTTGCAATTTATAACTTGTTGATTTTACAAGATTACTGAGTTCTCCTTGATCTGCAGACCTACCACAGTTAGTATTTATTGAACAAAAACAATAACTATTTTTAATATTTTAAATATATATAAAATGATAAAGTGACAGCTGCTAGACAATGAGGTGGAAATTTCAGTTTATTGGAGAAAAAATGTCAGTTTCAGAGATACATGATGATGAAGTTCTTAAAGGGTTCAGTTACGTTGCTGTTTCATGGAGCTATTTGTTATTGTTTTTGCAGATCTATAAGAGGATATATTTGAAATATGTTTTCGTAAGAATTATATTTAAGTGCTTGTATCGTCTCAGTACATTGTTGTCTGATATTTATTATGAATCAGGAATTGAGTATATACATAAATCAGTACATCTATGCTGAATATTATGCTTGTGCCATAACTGTCCTACTCTAGTCACTTTATTTCTTTACTGTGTATGTCTGTTTTTACTGTCTATTGAAACTGAATATGCATTTTCTTGTGTGACTAAATTTCTTCACAGATTGAAGTTCTGTCCAAAACTCTAAGCCTTATTGTCAGATATTGTTTTTGGAGATGTTTGACTTGTAATGTAACATTATCATCGTGTTACAATCCTCACACCTGACTGTAAACTGTTAATATGCTGAAATGTACTCATTGTATTAACAGAAAAATGTTCTGCTTTTCTGTTTCTAATAAGACTTACAGAGATTTGTGCAGAAAGTTATTGCAAGAACAGTGATTTTGTTGCTTTTAAGGTGTCAGTTTTGTTAATTTATTCCAGTGGTAACTTTCATATTCCAGCTGCACCCAGACATGTATTACGGTAAAAAGAAAAAGTATTTTCAGCTATGCCTCAAATTAATGTCACTTTAATGTCTAACTCTTGCTTTGTCCAGCACCCACACTGCTTTAAATGTGTACACAAATCCAAGAAAACCCTCTGTCTATGTGCCCTTACAGTCATAATGTTGCTCAAATAAATGTTTTATGCCTCCACTTGGAAAATATATATATGTCAGTATTGTTACTCTGTTTTTTTTCTTTTTTCTTTATTGTGTCGGTTTTACTTTTTTTAAAGTTGATACATATATGTTTCTTTCTTGTAATATTTTTCATGTATTTTTTTTATTTTACATTATATGGCTGAATTTAAAAAGTCTCACCATTGCAAATTTCATTTGATAAATTTCTTGGTAATTGATCATCTGGTTGGCCAGCCATTTACTATATCAGCTTCTAAGCTGATAATTTTACATTTTTATTTAAAAGCACATTGTTTTCTATTTACAGATGTGGATTTAAATGTCATATTTCCTAGCTAACTTGTTTAGCTTACCTGAACTGAAGTTACAAGCAATAGAATTAAAAAAGTTTAAGGACATTTCAATTTAGGCCTTGCTAGCTAAATAGCAAGTTAGCTTTGCCATTAAAACCTCTGTAATTAAAGAAAAAGCTAGTCTCAAATCAATAATCAAAACCTATAAATATTTAAGCTTGTTCAAAAATAAGAGATACACTAGAAGTTATGGACTAAAATTTTGCTATTATAATGTAAAATATGTATCTTCTAGCTAACTAGTTAGCTCGCTACAAGCCTGCTATGCAGATTATTTACAGATTGATATTTACAAGTAGTAAACCTTTGTATCCTAATCTAGTTTGTTTATTCAACCTAATAACAGACAAGTTAGTTGGATAACAATTTAAAAAGGGACATTTAAAATTCTTATAATTCAAACTGTACAGATTAGAGAGAAGTGTTAAATAAGGTAGCTTGTTTTCCGTAAGAAGCATTTTTCAATCATTTTTCAAAACAACTTGATCGTCCATCAGGTAGCAGGTTAACAGTCGCCATGCTTACCCACAGTATGTTTTGATTGTGTTTTAACTCTTTTCGTCTCCCCCTCCCACTTCTTTTGTCTTCACAGCGAGGGCTGCAGACGAGAAAACACGGTGAAGAACGTTGGCTCGAGAAAATACGCCTTTAACTCGTTCCAACTCAGGGCCTTCCCCAAGCACTACCGGCCACCCGACGGCACCTACGGGAAGGTGGAAACCTGATTGAACCACCCTGGAGGTGCTTGTCAGGACAGCATCAGCATCACTTGACCTCTTTGTTTTTTTGTTTTGTCTTTTTTGAAGGATTAGACTGAGTAGAGTCATGATACATTGCAGACATTAATATCACCAGGTGAGATATTAAAATATTTTAGATATATATATATTTTTTATTTTTCTGGAGGTAGAGTCTGTAATTCAACATACACTGTACGACCACACTGAAAAGGCTGAGGCAAATCCTGACAAAGACTGTTTTCTGGCACATATACAGTATTTCGCGTATGTTGCGTTACTCATAAGTTGCTAAACAGTGTTTTTACCTCACTGTCTCAGTCTTTTCAATCACTGATAATCGATATATAAAAACCAAGCTTTTAGTTTAAGCAGAAAAAACTCAAAATACTTGGTAGAAGAACGAATTGTGTAAAATGAAGCCTTTGAATATGAATAGCTTATATGAATAGAAGCACACCTAGTGCACTTATGTAGCATAAGAAGCAGTGCCTTCAAAATGTCTGAAGTGCCCATGAGCAGGATGTGGATTCTGTCATACCTCTTGTTTTGTTAGTTGGACGGGTCAGAAAAGTTGATGTCTTGTTCTTCAGTTTAAAAAAAAACTTATATTTTGCCATTAAACTATTAGAAACACCAAATGAGGAGGTTTACATCAGAACAGAGTCTGATTTGACATATTTTATGACACAAGAGGGCGCCACTGTGCTTCTACCAACATAGAATGTCTGAGTCAGCTGCCATGTGTGCAAATCCATGTACATTTCAGTCATCATGGAAAGTTTTTTTTTTTTCTTCTTTCTTCTTTTTTTTACTCTGACACACACGTTTCTCTTTTCTGTAAAAACCGGCCATATTTGAAAGTGTTTATGTTGTAGTGTTGCTAAAATAAAGTACTTTTTTGTTTGTTTTATTGGTGTTTAAATGAATCTATTTTCCTGATTGTTCGCATTAGTTACAAAATATAATAGATGTGGCATTCTGAGAAAATGGTGTGCAGTGATTTAAAGACCTCTGTGATCTGATACATTCTCCTGTCCAATCCAAAATGACTCAGTTTGGCAGACATCTTTTTATGTTCCTGTAATGTTTTCTGCTCCTGACCAGTTTGTTGCAGATAAAACTGGACTATTTCTGTACTCATTTTAATTTAATCTCCATTCTTCAAATGAGGCTGATGGGTCAAAGCTGCCTGGGAACAATGAGGAGGGATTAAAGGTTTGTCTCATTAAATGTATTAACATGAAACCTATTTGCACACAACCTAATGCAAAAAAAAAAAAAATGCAAACGTAGCACCAACATTGTCTCATGAACACGGACTCGTCTTCATTTAATCTCTTTAGAATTGCATCTTTAACTGCTTTATGCCTTTTCATTCTTGAATCTGCTCACCATCCAGTTGAGCTTCAGATTAACAAAGCAGGAAAAACCTAAGAGATCTCACTCTGATGTTTAGAGAAAACTAGACCTCTCCATCCGCAAGACATTTGTGAAATGTGACAGTATTACTCTGACATTAGACATCTCTAACAATATTATTGTAAACTTTTTTTAGTTTCAATTTGCTCTATTCTTTTTCATTCTAATATATTCCAAATTATATCCAATATCACTTCTTTTGAAATTACCTTGTTGGTGTGGCCTTCTGCATAAATATAATTAGAAAAAGTTTAAATTTTTGGATGGAAGACAAAGAAACGACCCAAGAATAAACCTAATACTTCCTGGGTCCAAAAAACGTTTTTAGCTGATACTTGGCAAAGAATACAAAAACTTTGTTCAAAAACCTGTGTTGAATTCAGCCATGTCTCTTTTTCAGGAAATAGTATAGACTTTTGTGACCTATTATGTTATTAAATTACAGCAAATAACCTCCCGTCCACCCCCAAACACATGACTAATAAAACGAAATACGTTGTTTATTACCAAACACTCTCCATTTAATAATGCATAAATTAGGGTTTGTAATGGTCCCCCTTCAAATGTTATATAAAATGTATGCATCAGTTCCGTTTAAAAATGACCGCACTTTGGGCACTCCTGATTTATACGGCACTGTGATTCATTAGAGGAGAATTACGCATAAGCTGGATACTAAAGGATTTCTAAATGTCCCAAATTCTAGTTCCGGCGTATTCGTACTGTCACTTTAAGAAACCTGCTTCTCATTTTTCCTCAATTTCAATGCTGAGTAGCGCCTCTTGTTTTGTAGACCATCTTTGCAGCTAACCGCTAGTGTCAACAGTAAAACAACAAGCAGCGGCTTTTCTCTGCCAACAGCTCCAGTAACGGAGGATTTACCTTCTGGGCTAAAGTAACAACCAGAAGAACAGTCAGCAGAACCGGCTGGTAAGAAAAAGAAGTTTTTTATTTTTTATCTTGTTTACCTTTAAGGTTTGGGTTTGTTTTTGTTGCTAGCTGCCAGGTTAGCTGATATCAGACAGCAAAGATTAGCAAACACCTGCCAGAGGCTGTATTATGATGTTTTTCAGAATTATTACGTCCGCAGTTTGTGCTGCAAATAATGGAATAAATGTATTTTAATGAAATGGTAAATTTTATCTCAGAAAAAATGTGAAGGGCGACAACGTGCTTTCGTTTTAAGATCTAAACCAGTTGGCTCAATTGTATGGTTTCTGTTTGGTTAAAATCAGATTGACAGCCTATAAATGGGCTTCATTAGGAAGCTGACTGTTAATGCTTGGTTTGTTACACAGGGCTGAGAGCAGCAGCCAGGTCCTGATGGAGCAGTAGAGCCCACTCACTGATGGAAGCCCAGGGGAAGAGGTAGGTCCACTTAAAGCCCACCACCTCCCCAGGATTGGGGCTGATATAATCCTGCTCAGCTGTTTCTGCAGGCAGCCTGGATGGATGTGATCACCATGTGACATCGCCTACGGACGGAGCTCACTTCTGCTTTAACCAACAAAACAACTGTTGTTGGAAAAGCTGCTACTGCAGCCACCCACACATCTCCAATTCCTCTTTTAATCACTCTTTCTTTTATTTAAAACTGGTCGAAGCTTCTTTTTTTTTTCTTTCTTTTTTTTTGCACTGACATCAATGTGCTTTTTTTCCTCCAGCTCTGAAGATGAGGACGGAGGGGAGCGGGGTCTCCTCCACTCCTGGAGGGGCTATTCCTACAGCGTGGTCCCAGAGAGGCTGCTCCTCCCGCGGCCAGTGCTGCAGGTCGCCCTCGGAGCGCAGCACGGGGTTCTGCTGGTGGAAGGTGAAACTGCGCTGCCGTGATTCAAAGGCACAGAAATGAAGCTAGAGTTGTCCCGTGGCGCAGTGGTTAGAGCGCCACGGGACCGCAGATAGAGGTTACCGAGTTCGATTCCCGTCCTTGGTACGACTCCCTTGCTGAGGGAAAAAAGAGAAAGTCATTTCAGTTGCTAATAATGTGTAGTAAAGTTACCACGTTAGACTGTTATCTGCATGTATAATATGATAAGATAACTGTAAAGTCTTTCCCAATTAGGATAGTACCTTGTTTGACAATTACTGCCAAACCTCCTAAGTGGGTGATAAACTGATTTATCAAATCTTTGGTTTTTGCATATTTAAATTTTGGAAAACTTTTTTTTTTCTTTNCAACAAAGCTTTTCATAGTTTTGGTTTCCATAGTTCAGAGTGCTGTCAGCATGCCCGAGATCAGTCGTCTTGTTTGAAAAGCATGTTTTACAGCTTCTATTTACTTGGGCTTTAAATTCAGGTCAGCTCCACGACAGAGTATTAGAGTCAGACTAAGATTTCTCTATTTTATTTATTTATTTATTTATTTATTTATGAAAAGAATTAAGTCATAAAAGTACAAGAGTGCAGTCATAATTTTAGGAGAATAAAATAGATCAAATTTTAAGGATTTTTCCTGGTAAAATCCTGACTTTATTCTGCTAATAGTGTGACTATATTCTCATAATTAAACAAAAATTCATGTCCTGGTTCTAATACTCCATCGTACAACTCACAAGGGATAATTGAAATAAAAACCACTTCTTGAAAATATTTTCTCCCATTAGTTTTTTTTTTTGTTTGTTTGTTTTTTCAGGAAAGAAAGCGAGTGAAAAAAATCGATTAAAATCGGATTTTTATTTCCCTGAATCTTAATTTAACTTTTTTTATGTGGAGCTGACTTCATATTAAAAGAAAAGTTTCCTCTGTTGTTTTGTTTCTGTTTTTTTAATTTACAGGAGGACAGGTGTATACTTTTGGGGAGTTGCCATGGAAGCAGACTCAGTCGTCCCAGCCTACTAAGCCGACCCTGGAGAACGCGCTCAGCGGGCAGCGGGTGGTCGCGGTCGCAGCCGGGAGCTTCCACAGCGGGGCGGTAACGGAGGACGGCACCGTCCACATGTGGGGGGACAACGCGGCGGGCCAGTGCGGCCTGTCGGGCCTCAGCTGCGTGCCCAACCCGACGCCCGTAGCCCTGCTGGAACCCGGCGGTGCTCAGTCGGTGCCCATCCTGGAGCTAGCTTGCGGAGAGAAACACAGCCTTGCGCTGTCGGCGCAGAGGGAGGTGTGGGCGTGGGGCAGTGGGTGTCAGCTGGGCCTGAAAGCGGCTGTCTTCCCCGTCTGGAAGCCTCAGAAGGTGGAGCAGCTGGCTGGGAGGTGGGTGCTGCAGGTGGCCTGCGGTGCTTCGCACAGCCTAGCTCTGGTGCGCTGCGTGGGACCCGACGGTATCCAGCGTCCCCCTGTGGACAAATGCAACCAGTGTAACCAGCTGCTGTACACGATGACGGACAAAGAGGACCACGTCATAATCTCTGACGGCCATTACTGCCCCATGGGAGTGGAAGCCAAAGAGGATCCCCCTCCTACCCAAACCTTGAAAACATCCCCATCTGAACCCATCCTGCCCTCCCACAGCAGCTCCACTTCAACCCCAGCAGCTCGCACTCCTGACCCCACCCCTGACCCCGAGGACTCCCAGAAGGCAGGAACAACTACCGCAGCGCACCTGCCCTCTGACTCAGACCCCCTGCCTTCCCCTAAAGCTGCTGCTTCCACCTCCTCCGCTAAGAGCTCCCCGTATCCTGGCGAGCAGGAAGTGAAGGAATACCTGAGGAAGCTGTCGGACGCATCGCAGACTGAAGCCAAGATGGCCAACGGCGGTCTGCACACGCTGCAGGTGAGCGTCTGGATCCGTCACAGAACAGAAAAATTCATCTGGCAACTACTAGTTAAGCACAATTAGAATATCTTGTATTTAATAATTCATAGCATTTCTTAATACATAAATGACCAAGTTGTTTCTCCATCATTAGCACATTTAGCAACATCTACATTAGTTCAATTGACAGCGCTAAGACCCACCCCCTGGGCTTTGATTGGTTGTTTTTGGTGCATTTCTTCGGATGTCAATAGCAGCTCAGGGAGGAGACGGGGAGATTGATGTTTTCACAAATCATCTGTCTCATAACAAACTGTAATGACATGGTGACAGTTATAATAAATAAGTCAAAGATTTGTTTTATTTTTTGTTTTTATAAAAGTTACATGCTGGAGCTCTAAGTTTTCAGAATTTCTGCTGAAATCTGCTTCTGCTCAGGGTTTCTTTTTTTTTTGTGTGTGTGTTTGCTTTTTTTCCCCCCACCAGACGCCATCGTTGGGCCGCGGCTCGTCGGCCCTCAACAGCCTGGTGGCATCCTGTGCCTCGGCGGTGGGCGAGCGCGTTGCCTCCACCTACGAGGCCCTCTCCCTGAAGAGGATGATGAACTTCTACTTGCCGTCGTCGCGGCTGGAGGCGCTCGGCGGGGCGGCCGACGGCGGGGCGGAGCGCGTCCGCCGGGAAGAGTCGGTCCAGGCCAAGAAGAGCTCCAGCACAGGGGACATTCACGAGGAGGAGGCAGAGGGTCTGCGGCGCCGCCTCTCGCTGCCGGGGCTCCTTTCTCAGGGTAGATACGCCGTTCACCTCTTATCCTCCTCCTATGGCCCACTGCGTAAGTACAGCCAGCGCGTGTGCAGCTGGATGCATGCCTTTCGCTCTGGAGCATCTATAGCTGCGTTTCCATTAGCCATAAAAAATTGTGTAGGCACATTGAAATTGGATTAGGAAAATAAATATGTATTAATGGAAACAACCAATTTTGGCAAAAAATCTCTGTTTTTTCAATAAAAGGTTTTTACGCTAGGGGGCAGTGTTGTTTTTTTTCTACTGGCGGAAAAGATAAAGAAGACGACAGGAAGTGACAGGAGGAAGATGGCGCTGTGAACAAACGTATTCACGTGTTGATTTTCATTGCGTTTATTTAATTGCAAAACTGTGTTTTTCTTTTTTTTCTACATTAGCGGAATATAAACCAAATTTTGCTCACATTCGTAATGGAAACGCAGTTTATCTCATCTGCTTCTGTGTTGGCTGGTTTTTCTGTTGTTTTTTCAGTCGTCTGTTTGTCTTGAGCCATTCCTGTTTTCAGTCTTCGCCACAGAAAGGCTAAAGGTCAACCTCTGAAATCTCCCGGTCAATAGACGACATGCGGCAGCCGCTCATCTGGATACGGCCTGCAGCAGGTCGTGAACAGTAACAAGAAGTGAAACATTTAGTTGAAGAATTGGTTTCTAAAGGGAAGTGGAGCTTGTCGCAGTGGTGGTTTCTGACTAAAATGCACCAGATTTCTCATTATTTAAATTAGCAGGACATGCAGTAAGAAGGTCGCTATTTGTGCACGAAGCACATCCAGTTTTCTTCACTAACAGTTTGGGTCGGTTTTGCTTTGGTCGTCTCTTCGTTTCTATTAACCTTCACTGATCTGCACGTTTCGTCTGATTAAATGCAGCCATTGTTTCCGTCTGTGCGCAGGCATGAGTTCACTCCCGTCTTTTAACCTCCATCAATCACAATGTCCTTAAATCTTCCAAAGACGAACCTTTTTTACGTGTCGGCTCTTTGTCTCCGCAGTGTCGCCGAGGCTGCTGAGGAAGATGGGGCGCTCCAGGACGCGGGCCTTCGCCCTCACCCCCATGGGAGGGGGCGTTCCCGAGGACCAGGAGGTGTTTCCCACCCTGCAGACCGAAGTGTGGAGCTGGGGACACGGCGAGCACGGGGAGCTGGGACACGGAGACAACCTGGACAGGTGGACAGACCAAATGAAGGGCTTCAGTTTTCCTCAAACAGGCGTTTGAGTAACCAAAGTGCTATTTATCTATCTGTCTTTTCATCGATTTTTAGCAGCTGCTTTTTGGTTAATGCTTCATGATTATTAAGTCTAACTTGCTGTGTTTGCGTTACGAATGAGCACAAAACCAATTAGACATTTTTAGATTAATCTCAGAATTTCTCTTAAAAAAAAACAACTTTCAAACGTAAAAAAACCCATACTGTTTGATTTTTTTCAGAAATTTTCTGAGCTCCAAAAGTCAAAAATTGGTTAGAAAAAAAAAACTAACATTTTGAGATGAATCTCAGAAATTTTCTGGAAGAAACTTGGATATTATTTGAGTTTCAAAAGTTGAAATTTCTTGACACTTGAAACTCAGAAATTTCTACATTTCTAAGTTTCTTAGCACATATTTTACTTCTCTGTCTCCAATGGCCCCAACATGCAGTCAAAGAAAAAAACAACTTATCCTTGTACCAAAACACGTTTTCTTTGTTTGTTTTTAATTGGTGTGTTTTCATGAAGTAATTCTCAATATTGTCTATCATACGGTCGGTGGAAACGCTGCGTTGTGCGTTTGGTGTGTGTTTGCAGGCTGCAGCCGCTCTGCATCAAGAGCCTGAACAAGAAGGAGGTGATCCGTGTTTCAGCCGGCGCTCATCACTCCATCGCTCTGACGGCTCAGTCTCAGGTCCGCCTGTCGGCACTTAACATTTATGGTATTTATCTTCAATTGCTAACAGTATATTTAAAAAAAAAATGTGTGTATTTCCTCTCTAGGTGTATTCATGGGGCAGTAACCTCTCCGGTCAGCTGGGACACATGGACACGCCCAGCACCGTCCCCCGTCTTGCAAAAGTCTGTAAACTAACCGGTGCTGAAGTTCATCCCAGGAGTCGCGTTGGCATTTTTATTTGTTTTTTTTCTTCTTACTCCCTTCCAGCTGTCGGAGGGGATCCGGGTTTGGGACGCCAGCGCTGGGGAGAGACACACTCTGCTGTTGGCTGACGGAGACTGCATCCAGCCCATCATTTACTACAGCGGGCAGCAGGTGAAGGAGGCTGGAGGAGAGGAAGAGGAGGTGGAGGAGGAAGACGAGAGGCCGGGAGGCTACACCCAGCAGCCCGTCCTGCTCCCATTCTGCATGAACGTAAGATTACGTTGCCAACTCATTCGATGCTACATTCGTTCAGCGCAAAAAAAACCCTTGGCATTATATCTGAAATATATACATTTGTACATGTTTGTCATGAACCAGGTCTTGCATTTCATTCATAATCTTAAAAAGGTTTTGAATTGGAGTTAGTGAAAACCATATGGGGCACTCTGAGAAATTTTATTTTATTTTTTTCAAATTTTTTTTTTTTCTGGCTATTATTTTCTGTGTATGCAGACAATATCCAATTATATAGTAATAAGCTTTTTTGTCTTGAATTTTATGTCTTTTCAGTGGTCTTTAAAAGACTTGTGGACATAATTTTATCAGGAGCTGACCAATAAGTCCAGAATGTGGTTTATAGTTGCAAACTGTGGGGTGTTATGATGTAAAACTAATCAGCTTTGCGCTAAAGTTATTATTTTTGTTAATGTTCTTGATATTTTTTTTTTTATTCAGAATCTTGTTTTAAATTTTGTTGCGTGTCGTTCTTCAGCTGGGCTTCGTGAGCGGCGTGGTCGCCGGCGGGCGCCGGTGCGTCGCGCTGTCCGACAGGAACGTCATGGGCTTCATCTCCAGTCTTCACGAGTTGGCGTCCGCGGAGAGGAAGTTCTACTGCAAGCTGTGCGACGTCAAATCCCAAGTTCTGCGCCCCCTGCTGGAGCTCGGTGAGAATAAGTTAAGCTGATATTGGTACCTTTGTGTGTAAAATGCCTCACTAATTTGGCTCCTTCTTCAGAGTCTCTGAGCTCAGCGTTGGGGCCGGCGGCCACTGAGCTCCTGCAGACGCTGGCGGGCAGATTCAGCCTGCTGAGCCACCTGACCGGGCAGCACGCCGCCAGCCTCACCGCCAACCTGCGGCGCGGCCGTGACGTCAGCAGCCTCCTCATGCTGGAGCACGCCAGCATCTTCCTAGACGTCTACAACAAGTTCGTATCCAGAAACGCGACGTTTCTTTGATTCTGCGCTCCAGCTTTCTGTTTAATAACTCTTCTGTTGTTTTAAAGCTACTGTTCAACTGTGGGGAACTTCTTTGTGATGGGAGGTTTCCACGCTCTTACAAAACCGTCCTTGTGAGTTTACTGTTGGCTTTAACCTGAAAACATGTGTTTCACAATATTAAATGCTAATTTATTTTGTTCTTTTTTTTTTTTTAAGGGACATCTTCGGAAAAAGTCCCGAGTTGCTGCAGAGGCTGTCGGAGTGCAGCGAGGAGAACACCGCCACTTCCGACCTCTTGGTGGCGCTCTTCTACCTCCCAACACAACACTTGCACGAATACGGCCGGCTGCTGCTCAAACTGGCCACCTGCTTCGAAGTGGTACGCAGAGTAGATGATCGAGAAACACCAATCTGATATCGGTATTGGATATCGGTCCTGATATTGAAAACAATTCTGGATCAGGAATCGTGACAACGTGTCGGTTCCACAAGAGCAAATCTATTTAGTCTAATTCTATGCTTTTTTTCTATGAGTGATATTTATTTATTTTACATTATATTTAGAATTAATTGTACTTTCTGAACCATTTTAAAGGTTTGTTGCAGTTTATTTTCTACATGTTTGACCAATGTAGTCAACTTATTGTTTGTCAGTTTCAATTTTTGCTTGTTTGTATTGTGTGAAGCTATCAGATGTGCTTTACTGGTGCAGAGATATCAAATAATTTTGTTATTCAGTACATTTATGTCCATATAAAAAAAAGAACAATTTTAAGTCAATTCAGCGTTATTTCTCAGTATCGTATCGGTATCAGCCGATACTAAACCTCACATATCGGTATCAGAAGTGATTTTTAAATGCTGAAATGAAATCAGCTTAAATTGTTGATTTGCTGGTGGTAAAGTCGACTGAAATGACCGTCATTATTCCACCTAAAGCAGGCAGCACCGTGTTTATTTTATGTCTGTCGTCGATTCAGAGTTCCGGTGACTACCAGAAGCTGCAGGAGAGCTGCTCCAAGTTCGAAGCTCTGACTCTGCAGCTGAAGAGGAAAAGGAAAGAGGCCGAGTACACCTTCCACTTCTGGAAGAGCTTCCCGGGGAAAATGACGGTACTCCTTTGGTTTCGGGCGTCCTCGGCGTCTCGTGGCGCTTCAGCAGGATGAACGTGAGCTCTGTTTGTGGCCAGGACTCCCTGAGGAAGCCCCACCGCCGACTCATCTACGAGAGCAGCAACAAATCTCTCTCGGTGCAGAACGCCGGCCGCTTTTCCGTCAACTGGTTCATCCTCTTCAACGACTCGCTGGTGCACGCGCAGGTCAGACCCTCACGCGTGCTCTTGCTGCGTCACATCTTTGGCTGTTCTGCTTTTTCTCTCTCCGGTGTGTTTCAAGAGTCTGTGTGTGCTTGCCTCTGTGCTGTCAGGGCGTGGCGCCTTGTAAAAACCTTGTAAGTATCCAGCCAGGAGACGATTTCATCTCCCCCTGTCCAGCCCCTCTTCATCCTCTTTGTTTTTCTTCTTTCTTGTCTGTCTTTGTTTTAGGTGTTTAGGGCTTTGAGTCATCAGCTTTATTTATTTATTTATTTATTTATTATTAATATCACAGAATTCAATTTAAAATTTTTGAAATAAACTGAAGTCAATACATCTATTTATCTGTTTTTAGATAAATTCAATCTCACTAGTTTTTGTATATGTTTAAAGCCTCCAAAAGGCCAATTAATTTGACGGAGTAATAATTAATAATCAGAAACTGCAGTTGGCCTTTAAGGGGTTATAAAAGTGAACTTTTACAATATGTTGCACGTAAATATTCAAACGTTTGTCACGAGTTTGCCAAGCCGTTAACACCAAATTAAGAGGCAGGTTTTCCAGAATGGTAGATTGTATTAATTTTTTTGTGCAGTCTAGTTTATTTCATTGGCACATCTTGATAGATATGTAGGAAACTTTGCCTTTACAATGTATGTTTTGGGTTGAAATATACAAAAAAGTTTTAAAACTTTAAGAGAACCAATTATGCAATACTCACATTTTGTACTTTTTTCTACTTCCAACTGGGTCTCTAAAAACAGCCCAAGTGCTCGTACAAAAACACCCAGACGTTTTTAAAAATATTTTTGGCTCTGTTGCCCTTTGTTTCACAGTAGATTGACAAGAAAGCAAGTTATGATTAAGGGCAAAAGTCAACGGGCCGGGACTCGAACCTGTGACTGCCTTTGCACTTGGGTCCTGTGTTCCACTCAGCCACGTTTTGACAATAACTTCATGTTTTATGGTGTCTGGAAAATGAGCCATTTCAAAAAACCTCTTGAATGTAACATCACAAACCAGCAGGCTCTGCCTCTCACCTAGTAACTCTACCAAAACCCAACCTGTTACCTAGCAACCCAAGTGGAGCTCCAGCATGTTTGTGCCGAACAACGGCTGCTGGAAAGTATTTTGGGCTTGCCCTCCAGAAAACACTTACTGTGTTCTTGTTGGTTGCCCAGGATGCTCCGCGTCTGCTTTCCAAAGACGTATGGTTGTGTAATTGCGCGTCGTTTTTCAGCCATTTTCACTTGTGAACATAAATGTTGAATTTGGGGGGGGTGTGGCCAGCAGCAGCTTATTTGGATTTAAAATGATAAGACGCCCGAAAAGGGCTCAAAAAATCTGAAATGACTTATCTTGACCTGTTCAAGGAAACATGAAAGGCCACTTTTAAGAAAAATTAAGTAAAACTTGTGTTTTACCATCTTACACCCAACCACAAATATCTAAATCCGGGTGCGTTACTATCTGGATCCTTTAAGTGATGCTCAGCCCTCTCCTGACCTCCACCCTCTGCCTGCCCTCCACCTCCAGGACGCTGCATGGGAAGATAAACTCTCCACAACCAAGGCTCCAACATTTTACCCATTTCTTTCATTTGCTTGTTTATTTCTTCGCCCACATTACGATCAGTGATAATTGACCTACATCCAAGAAAAGGTGATGAAAGTTTTTATTTCCTGGGAAAGCCTTGGTTGACGCTGTTGGTTTGGAATATGAAAACTAAAACCACCAACAGTTTTTGTTGCCTTCTCAACAGCAGGTTCCTGTTTCATTCGTTTCTCCCACTTCCTTTATGTTCATATCAAGTCGTTTAGTGAGTCCTGTGATTGTCCCGATGGTGTGAAACCTGTTTGGACGTGCAGCCGTCATCGGTTTTAAATGTAAAATGCGTGACTGGAAGCCAGGCCTTTATTTCTGCAACATCTTTGCAGGACTTTTTGCCGTGTGAATTTGAGAAGCGGTGCGTCGATAGACATTAGAACCTGCATGTAAAAATCGTGTGTTTTGCATGATTGTTTTAAATCTGTTATTTAAATGTGAGATTTTTTTTTTCATTAAATACAAGTAAAGCCTGAAGCATAAAGCCCAAAAATGCAAATATTTTTGTTCGTTATTGAGACATTTTTAGAAACATTTTTTATTTTATCCATGGAGAAAATTTAATATTTTCCCATAGATAGCGAATCATTTTTTTGTTGATGTAAAAAAAAAAAAGTATCAAAAGTTGAAAACTAGAATATTTTAGAATAAACAGTCCTACATTAAATTCCTTCTTTAAAGCTTTTTATGAAATGTATATGGCTGTAGTAATGGAAACTGTTGAACATCTGGATTCTTTTAGACTTTAATGTTGGACGTTTGTCTCAAATTTATTTTTCAAAAACACATTTTATAAACTGAGATTTTCTCCTTTTATGTTCGCTCTTCCGCTCCTCCTTCCTCCACCTACGTCCAGTTCTCCACCCATCACATCTTCGCTTTGGCCACGCTGTGGGTGGAGCCGACACCAGAGGACGAGTCCGGACTGTAAGTTGTTTAAAAGCAAAAGCGCTAAAGGAGACACGATTTCCAAAAAAATATTATTGACATAAATAACTTTAAAATACAAATGTCCTCTTTTTGAACCCACAGTTTTACAGATCAAGATTGTAGCGGTTAGCTTTTACAAACGGTGCGAGACTGCAAAAGACATCCGAAATTTCGCTCAGTATCCATCACTGAGGAATCATTTTTGGATATTGAGAGAAAATATAAAACTTGCTCTTGATATGTAATGTTTTGGAATCCATTTTGGATAATTATTTTTCGTATGTCGTCAGTATTGACTAACAAATACTTTGAAATGAAATACTTTTGTCCTGGAATACGTGTGGACAGAGTCAGGCTGGTCGCGGCTGATTTCAGAATCGGTTTCTGTGCAGACATGGTTTGAAGGTGGTCACGCCTGAGGAGACGCTAACTCTGCTGGCCTCGTCTTCCGCCGAGAAGGTAGACCTACAAACGGACACGGCTCTCCTCCTAAACACTGCTTTTCATTTACTGGATTTGTGATTTTCTGCCTTTTTCTTTTTTTTAGACCAAGTGGCTCCGCGCCATCAACCAGGCCGTGGATCAGGCTCTGAGCGGGGTGGGGCAGGACGCCGGCGGCTCGACGTCAAAGTCGGACCCTCCGATCTCCAGGACCGCTTCGTACACATTCTATAAAGACGGACGGCTGAAGGATGCGACTTACGAGGGTCGCTGGCTGACTGGCAAGCCTCATGGCAGGTTGGTCACGGTTTGACACTAAGAAAACTTTTTAGCCAAAGTAGGATTTCTGTAATTTTATATTTTTTATAATTTCAGAGGTATCCTAAAGTGGCCTGATAGGAGGATTTATACTGGCTCGTTCAAAAGCGGGTTGGAGGATGGGTGAGCAATGAGAATAACCTCTAAATGTATCAGAATCACCAAGCAGAAAGATTTATTTTTTTCAAACATTGTTTTTGTGTCTCTTGTGCAGCTTTGGGGAGTTTGCTTGTCCCAATAAGGCGCTGAGTAAAGATGATCTTTATCAAGGTTACTGGAAAGAAGGGAAGATGCATGGCCTTGGGACATACCGGTAAATCTATTATAAAGATAACAAGTTAGCTTTTGGGTTGGTTTTTTTACCTGAGCACTATGTATTACATTTTAAGGTTTTTCCAACTTGAGTACATCTACAATTCTCTGTCTTGAATCTTTACTGATTTCCTCGGTCATGCCAATAAGAGCTGCCAAACAAACCATGTTATGCTGCTAAAAAGAGAAACTCCAGGTTGCATTTGTCACGATGTTGTGAGAGCCTAAGCCTCCTCTGTCTGGCTGAAGGTACGCAAGCGGCGAAGTTTACGACGGCTCCTTCCAGGACGGCATGCGGCACGGCCACGGGATGCTGCGCAGCGGAAAGCACAACACCTCGTCCCCCAGCGTTTTCATCGGACAATGGCTACAAGACAAGAAAACAGGCTACGGAGTCTTTGACGACATCACAAAGTAACGCTCGGAACTTCCCGAGATCGTTTCATTTTGACAAAGGATTGTCTGCTCAGATGTTCCTCTTATCTTTGAAGAGGGGAGAAGTACATGGGAATGTGGCAGGACCACCAGCGGCAGGGCACGGGGGTCGTCGTCACCCAGTTTGGTCTGTACTATGAAGGTGCCTTCAAAGACAACAAGATGATGGTGAGAATTTCTAGCAAACAGGCTATAAAATCTAACGGCTGTGATGGTGGGATTAAATCCGGGGCGGTTTTTTATACTTCAGGGTACAGGAATCCTTCTGTCTGAGGACGACACAACCTACGAGGGGGAGTTCTCCGATGATTGGACCCTCAGTGGAAAGGTGGACTGAATGTGAACTGATCTAAGCCACCCACTGGGGATCAGATGAGTCCTATTTAGAGATTAAACGCTCCGTCTCTTTCTGACTTAGGGTGTACTTACTATGCCGAATGGTGACTACCTGGAGGGTTCCTTTAGTGGCGAGTGGGGGTCTGGCCTCAAAGTGACGGGCTCCTACTTCAAGCCAAACCTGTTTGATGCTGAAAAGGACAAGAACCGGGCCGTGTAAGCTCTTATTTTTATCTTTGAAAACCCTTTAAATCAAATGCCTTGCTGTGGTTTAGACCAATCTATCCATCCAACCAACCAGGAAGCTGGGTCGGCTGAGCGTGAGGGCGGAGGAAAAGTGGCAGGCAGTGTTCGAGGAGTGCTGGAGTCAGCTGGGTTGCGAGGCACCAGGGCAAGGGGAGCACTTGAAGGCCTGGGAGAATATCGCTGTGGCCCTGACCTCCAGGAGGCAGCAGATCCAAGACAGGTACCCAAAAAAATGAGAGTTGACCCTTTTTTAATACCGTTACCGAACAGGAGAGGTTCCATTCCTGGTTTTTGTTTCTCAGTCCAGAAATATTGTCTCGGAGTCACAGTAAAACTCTAGAGGGCCTGGAGGTCATCCCCCAACATGAAGAGCCTATCACAATTGAGAGATATCACAGCGTCCGAATGTACCTACTCAAGGTGAGTTCATCGGACATTTATCTTTGCATTTAGGTATACATATTTGAATGAGCATTGATGAATTATCAGGGGGTTTTTTTCCAACAATGAAATTGCTTGATGTAATCGTAACCATGGAAGAGAGTATTGAAGAGCAGCAGCTTTCCATTGTGGTGTCCCTCAAGGACGTGTCATCAGTCTCCTTTTTTTTTCTTAATTTGCATGAGTTATTTTGGTTATATTAATATATTTTATGCCTCTGTCATTCATATAGTACAGTTGTTTATGATTCCTTTCTTATTTCCTTCCTAAACTGTGTCTAAAGGAATGGCTCTGACATTTTTAAAAGGAAGATTCTTAAGAACTTATTTTCTGACTGACGTCATTCTAAAGAAATATAAACATGTCCAGTATGAGCCACATTTTACTGGGAAGAATGTGTAAAAAAAAAAAAGTGCTTTTTTTCTGGCCTGTGTCTCAAACAAACATGTTGGCCTGTAGATCCTGGTTAGTTTTGGTATGATTGCATCCCTACCGGAATTTAGCTTCAGGTTGTCAAACAAGCAAACACCTGAAAATCATTATCCTCTTCTGCTGTTTTAGGCTTGTGACACCCCCCTCCATCCTCTGGGCCGGCTGGTGGAAACCCTTGTGGCCGTCTACAGGATGACCTACGTTGGCGTGGGCGCGAATCGTCGCCTGCTGCCTCAGGCGGTCAACGAGATCAAGTCTTACCTCTTCCGCATCTTCCAGATTGTCAGGTACAAGCAGGAGCATCTTCAAGCAAAAATGACGCTGCTGTTCTGTGTGCTTCATCTTCCGGCTTATTTGTGTTAAATTCTCTGCAGATTTCTCTTCCCTGACCTACCAGAAGAGGGCGGTCTAATACCCGAACCAACTGAAAACCTTCCAGATGAAAACCAGGAGACGTCCGCTGACACCCGGTCAGAGTCGCCCAAACCAGGGTACGAACTGAGCTGCTGCTCTCACTGCTGGAACAGATCAGGATGAACTTCTTCTTCTTCTTCTTGTGTTTTTTTTTATCATTTACAGCCGCGTGGTGAGTAGCTCGGCTCTGCTGCTGCCTGTCCTGCTGCCTCGCCTCTACCCACCGCTCTTCACTCTCTATGCTCTGGAGAAGGAGAAGGAGGACGACATGTACTGGGAATGTGTCCTGCGCCTCAACAAGCAGCCCGACCTCGCCCTGCTTGCCTTCCTGGGTGTCCAACAGTAAAAACACACGCTCTGTCTGAATACTTACAACCGCATGGAAGAGAAATCTGACCTGGTAACTTTATTAGCTTTTCTTCTCCTGTTGCAGAAAGTTTTGGCCTGTTTCAATCCCAAACTCTTTGCCTGCTCCAGGAGAGAAGCAGCCGGTAACGTTTATTTAACTTATGAAATAAATTGAACTCTCTACATTTTAGATACAGAGCCTCCTTTAACAATGATGTTCTGTAGGTTATCTCAAGCACTAAAGATGCCTGCTTTGCCTCGGCAGTCGAAACGCTACAGCAGATCAGGTAGAAGTCAGCTCTACAGTTAAGGTAAATCTAACATGAGCGCAGATCAGTCAGGCTTCCTGTTTCCTGTGTTTTTGCAGCACAACGTTCACCCCGTCAGACAAGCTGCAGGTGATCCAGCTCACCTTCGAGGAGATCACGCAGGAAGTGCAATCTCTGCTGAAGCAGGACTTCCTGTGGTCCATGGATGAACTGTTCCCCGTGTTCCTGTATGTGGTGCTGCGGGCCCGGTACGGCGCTGACTGGCTCTGATGGCTCAGAGGAAGCAGAGCAGTTGTTTCAGAAAACAGTGCAGGCGACTCAGTTTGAGATCATGATAGTCCATCCATCTGACCAACCATTCAACCGACCAACCATTCAACCGACCAACCAATTTATCCATCCATCCATCCATCCAACCAACCATCTATCATCATTTAACCAACCATTCAACCGACCAACCAATTTATCCATCCATCCATCCATCATCCAACCAACCAACCATTTATCCATTTACTCGAGATTGCGTCCTTAAACAATCTCTAGGCAGCTGATTTAGTCCATTGTTGGTCTGCAGTTTGTTTAGTTATTTACCACTTTCTCTGTTGTTCTTTAAATAAAATCCATCTCGTGTTTTCCCGTTAGAATCCGAAATCTCGGCTCAGAGGTCAGCCTGATCGAAGACCTGATGGATCCGTGCGTTCAGCACGGCGAGCACGGAATCATGTTTACCACCCTGAAGGTAACGCACAGCCGCGCACTCTCAGCTTTGCTGGGGTCTTTGCATCCATAGTCGGGTCACGCACTCATGTCTCTTCACCCCCGCAGGCCTGCTACTACCAGATCCAACATGAGAAGGTCACATAGGACGACGGCAGCGCCTGTACTTCCTCATCCATCCCTGCAGCGGACGATCAGAATCGGTGTGTCTTGCTCAGGAAGCAAGTCCTTCAGCTGCTGTCACGTAGACGAGGATGACCTCGTCCGTTCTGACTTTTCGCCTCTGAGCAGGTGTAAACGATGAGCTGCTTCCTTCCATTTTGATCCAGGTGGGGTGGGGAAACATTAAATCACCAACTGTTGAAGGGAAGAGGGAGTTTGGAGTTGTGCTGCAAGGAGATGAAGCCTACATTTCTTACAAAGAAGATGCAGACATATATATATTTTTTTAAATACGGATGTGGAAGTATTTTCATGTGTCATGGTTGCAAGTGGTGTCGACATCAACTCAAAACTGTAGCGCCCTCTGGTGGAAACAGCAGGTTTGTACAGAAACAGATGTTAGAGATGAAGGAGAGATTACTTAATACTAAAACTAATTTGATAAATGAGAAATTAGGGAGAAAAATATGTATAAATCTGAACTGCTTTGACTGTGACTCTTGATCAAACTAAAAAAAAAAAGTGACTTTATTTTAATGGATGACCTTTGGACCTCAGACAGAAGTGATTTTGTGAAGTTGTGAAGGTTTAACTTGTGTATTGTTTTATTTTTTCCTTCTAGACAATCTGAGCCTAAATGCCACACATCCCTGAACGGTACCGACTTTAAACCTTTAGCACTGTAAAAATCAAAACGCCTCAAAAACCTTGTCATCTGAATTATCCTTGGGTATAAATTCTGAATTTAGGAGGTTTGTAATTCCTAAAGTAAAAAAAAAATCTACATAAATCATCATTCAGAGGTGGGATTTCTGCTCCATCTGTTAATATCGACTTTTCTCATTCTTACTCGTGCATCGTGTCAACTTGTTCCAGTGTGGAAAACCGACTTAAGAGAGGATTCTTTTAATAAAATACAATATATCATGATTCATCGCATGAAGAGATGAAATTGCGGGTTTTGTAAAAAGGAAAAAAAAAAAGTTCATTTATTTGTGTCATTCCAACAGTTCCCTGTGTCCGAAACGATTTACTCAACCTGAAGTTGCGCATGAAAACTGACTGCCAAACTGACTGTACCTCATGCTTTTGTTTAAACAAAGAACTAAAAAACGGTAACTAGAGTCGCTGTGTTTTTTTTCCCCTGCTGACGTTTTTACATGCTGTCAAATATGGTGAACTTTTAAACAAAAAAAAGTTGCAGTGAATACGATTGACTCAAGATAAACGCTTGAGTGAATTTGAAAAAAAAAAAAAAATCTCCACACTAAAATCTTCAGGTTTTTTTGTTTTTGTTTGTTTTTTCAACAATTAAATTATATAAGCTAAAATAACTTGAAATAATAATAAAAAATTAGCTTTATAAAAAACCTATCCAAACTAGCCTATTCCTGTGTAAGTTGCGGTATAAATACTGACAAGTTGGACTTAATGAGCACAAAAAAGGTTAACCTTCATTTTAGGCAAAATTAGTTTTTACCTTGAGAACCGAAGCAGGGGACAAATTAGCTCCAACTGCTGAAGTCTATTAGCAGATTTTTTTTTTCTCCTGTAATTACTCTGATGTATCAAGTCTTTATCCCTTAAGGGGGACACATTTGCTTCCTTTTCCCACAGCGTCTCCTGGCTACCTGCTAACAGCTGAAATGGTTAAGAAGATTTGGCAGCTCAGCAGCAACTAGCCAGCCGGTGAGGGAGGAACCGGCCCCCGGGGGCCAGAGGCAGGCAGCTCACTTGCCCAGGATTAAGTGGGATCGAGAGAGATTACAGCCCTCTCTCTCTCTCTCTCACGTTCCCCCCTGTTGCTCGATGAAAGCGTAGGACTCTGTCCTCTCTCAGGGGAATATAATTTCTCAAACTCATTTATAGTTTCCTCTTCGATTGGAGGACGGGGTGGAAGAGGACTCGGATACCTCAGGTGTAAGGTAAGACATGATGTCGGTTAGTTGAAGAAGGAAGAGTCGGATGAAGGCCGCAGTGCAGTACTAGTTACCCCTTTACTAGCTCCACCTACTTCACAACACTTTACTGACAGATCCATCATCCTATGTGAGCTGCAGTGTTCAGGACAGTCGGAGCTGTTGAAGCAGTAACATCTTCCTAAAGTTGATTCTTCCTTGGAGTTGTGGATGCCTATTGTGCAAATCTGGTTTGTTTTCTCGTGATTTCTGATGAACTCTGGTGTTTTGTTCATCAGAGATTATCAACCGTTTCCACATCCCTGATGTCATAAAGCGCGCCATTAACATTTGACCCTATTCATACTGGCAGAGCTGGGACTGCATGTTCCACTGCTGGCCTGCACCATGGATTGGTCCCTTTTTTAAAGTAGACAAACTTACATGTTTTTTTAAATATTCTAAATCTGCCACCTTGTAAAATTAACTTAATTCTGTATTGTACTGTAAGCCTAAAATGGACTTTATATGGTAGTGATGCTATCAAGGCCACCAGTGGAGGGGACTGTGTGGTGCCATTTTGAAGCCACACTAATAAACTGGTTTGCATCAGTAAGGAGTAATATTATCTTGTATGAGTCGTCCACGCTAGCATTTACCAAATTAACAAATTATAATTTTTTTTTATGTTTGCTTAGATATTAAAGTACTATTTCCAAACTGGTGACTGCTTAGGGTTTGTTATAAGTTATCATATTGTTCATCTCTAGCAAATTATTTATGCCAAATTCAATATTTGTTGCAAACCTCTGTTTTGTTTTTAATTGATTTGAGCTGCAGTCATGTGGAGTCCCTCAAGGCTCTGCCTTTGGGCCACTTTGTCAAGTATGACGTCTCTGACCGGATGACACTCAAGTTTATATGTCTGTGTCTCCACATGACCAAAGTTCCATGCAATCACTGAGTACATGTTGTCTTTATGTAATAAGTTACTGGGTCTATATGGCCTTCAGATTTATGCCGTAATTATTCTGTGCCCCAAAATTTCCCTTTGAAGGTTCTGTTTTATTCCCAGGCAGATTGAGTGAGCTTTAGCTTAGCTGTAACACAATATAGAATCAAGAATTATGATCTGGATTTCTCAATTATAGGTAGTTAGGCTTGAATCTGGGCTAACAAGTTTTGGGGGGAAAAAAGCCTTAAAAAAGTGTTCAAAAGACATGTCTAAATAATGATTGACCAAAATCATAATATTACTCAGGATTCAATCACATATGTTGTTCCTCAAGACTCTGTTCTGGAGACCTTTTCTTATAAATACTGTATGACTTAAAACTGCAGGGAATGTTCAAAACCTTTCTTGTATTTATTTATTTTTATTTATTTATTTTTTTGCTATTTTAAATGTAATTATTCTAACAATAACTTTGGCATTAGGTTATTTCAATTTCATTTCCATTTCGCATATCTTTCTTTCAGAGCTACAACACATTATAAACTGTAAATGGGACAATTTTCACGGTGCACTATAATGCGATGTCATGTCCCACATCCATTTTTTTAAAGGAATAGCTTAACACACATTATGTCTAAACATTTTATTATTTTTAAAACAAAGAGGCTGACCATATATCATAAAAGTTAAATAACACGGATGAAAGAAGCTCTCTGACTCACATCCATTAATCCCCAGGTTTACCGTCCGTCCTGGTGATCAGCTAACAGGTGGTCGGGGGTCCAGGGATCATGAGGCAGGCGGTGGAGGCTCAGGTTGTAACTCCGCCCTTTGAGCTCGGAGAGCAAGGTGAAGCAGAGTCCTGGCCTGCAGGTTTAATCTGTTGTGCGGCTTTGCGGTCTGATGTGACGGTTTCCCCGCTGCAGGCCTGCGGCAGATCCTGTCGGACGTGGTTGAGGAAGTGAGACGCTGTGTTGGTCAGGACGTTGACGGAGCAGAGGTCCTCCACGGCCTGCTGACCGCGTCCTGGCTCCAGTCGCTGATTAAGGTTGGAAAACAGACATTTCTGTGTTTACCTTTTCAATTGGCAAAAGTTTTCTTGCAATCTTTTGGGCTATTTTTATGCTATTCCCAGGTGTACGAATGTCTTCAAAGGTATCTGACGGACTGCCCGGCTCCAGCTCTGGATTTTGCTTCAGGACTCTCACTTCAGGTTTGTTATGCAGTCATTTTAGGACAGTCGGTGTGTTTTTTTTTTTCTCGTGTTGAACATATATTCTGTTTGGGTGTAGTTGTTGATGGACATCAGATCGCTCCCATACTGCTCTGATGAAGCCAAAGAGTTGTACCGTCTCCTCCGACAGCCGCACATGCAGGTGAGAAACCAGCTGCTTGCTGCTTTATTCAAATTTGTTGTTAGGATGTGGACATTTAAAAATGACAAAAAAAAAAAAAAAAAGATAACAGATGTTTTCAACAGTCCTTGTAGTTTTTAGCCACATTATTTAAATAAAATAAATAAATAAATAATTGATAGCTCAATAGCTCTCAAATTTAATTTGGTTGCTTCTTTTTTTTCCAACAACTTTTTTCCATTAGAAAAAAACGCCTTCAGCAGAACTTGCTATATTATATGTTTACCGTGAAATGCCCATTTTCTTCCACTAGTAGCTCATAAAAATATGATATATTTAGCAAGTTTTGACTTGAAAATCTGGTCTATGAAGTTCACTGTGTATCGAAACAATGTTGAAGTTTGGTGGCCTCAGTGGAAAAGTGCTAGACTCATTCCTGTCAACAAATATCAACTGACAAATATTTAAGTTGCTTCAGCTATTGATTGGAAAGCAACTCCATTAATAAATATGCTTCTTTCATAATTTAAGTTAGTATAAAATTTTAATAACAATAGTCTTTAAAAGTCTAGAATTATTGGGCCAGACTTGGAGAATCCCAGATAATGATGGCAATAATTTTCCGTGATAAAATCTTGAAAATGTTTAGGATTTTATTTATTTATTTATTTATTTGTCGTTCAGGCTCTTCTCTCGGCTCATGACACTGTGGCCCAGAAGGATTACGAGCCGGTGCTGCCGCCGATGCCGGACGAGCTGCCGGACGAAGAGGAGGCCACTCGAATTGTCTGCCTCGTCAAGAACAAGCAGCCTCTGGTGAGCTGCTCATTTAAAAGTGACTGCTCTGAAAGGTTTTCTGTTTCAGATTCCTTTAAAATCCAATCAGTTGAATTAAGACAACTTTAAAACATAAGATTAGCATTTATTTGGACTATTCTGTAGTTTTTAGCCTGACTCTATTATGATAAATATACTAAACTAATACAACAATTTAATAAAAATATTTTATTATGTATATTTATTATGTTTTGGAGATCTGAATCCTTAGTCAGTCCACATTTAAATCTAATTTTCAGCATTATATTGCATTTAGATGGTATGAAAAGATTGTATGAAAGATTTTGTTGGTTCAAAGATTTAATGAAGTCTTTGATTAGTTTCCTAAATAATCTTAACTAAATTTCTATGAGAGAAAACAAGTTTGGTTTATTGGGAAAATACAAAACTAGAAAAACCCGGCATATTTTCAGTGACTGTGTTGTGTCACAGCTTTGCGGGCTCAGTGGTTCCTCCCATGCTTGTGCAAGAAGAAGGTGCCAATCAGGGACAGGAAGCACCTGGAGCGTTCACAGCAACGAGACATTTGGAGGGCAAAGCCCCGTTCCAGAATGCCTGCGGCATTTCTCGTGTTGCGAGGTCCGACGGACCTGCTGCTGCCCGGCAGAGCTGCCATGCCGCCAGGCGGCGGTCCGTCCGCACCTGCTCACCTGCACGCCTCGACACGAAGTGAGCTATCACAAGCAGACGATTCACTGCAGCGTCTGTTACACTGATCTGGAGCAAAAGTTGAACCAGTCGGCGCCGTCTGTCTACAACCCAGTTGGGTTTGGTAAGAAAAGACGCTTTCGGAAACGACGCCTTGAAAACTCGTCATTGCTCCGCCTTCATCAATCATCCATCCATCTGTTCATTGCCATACGGATTAATATTTTGTCTGTTTTCTCTGGGGATCGCCCTGCTAAAGAGTCGGGACCGTTCACCTGTGCTCCATATCCTCCCTGTCTTGGCGTACCATGCTACCTCAACAAAGGCACCTACCTTCATCCAGACTTGCCTCAGAAGCTTCGTGCCCAAAGCCCTTGCGTCCGCACAGCTCCACCGAGCCCCATGCAGCCTCGCCGGGTGCTGGAGGAGTCACCCGTGGAGACGTCCAATCAGGAGAGCCTGGACAAGTTGAGGACGACTGTACAACAAGCAGCTAGCTCAATGGAAAGCAGCAGTAAAGACATCAGAGTCCTGGGAGAGAGGATGGTAGCTGCAACGGATCGCATGACTGAGTCGGTGCAGTCTTTGGTCCTCCTCACTCAGGTGGTGGACCGGCTACAAACACTCCTCACGACCACCAGGACCGATATAAAGATTTCACACCCAGAGCAGTCCAGATGTTCCTCCTCGTCCAGCGGCAGCTCTCTGGATGCTCCCTCCACCTCAAAGGGCCCCTCTCCCATCGCCGCAAATCATCAAGGACCCCTGCTCACCGCCGTCAAAACAAGAAAACGTAGCCCCGGCGATCCGGATGTGTCCAGAGGTTTACTTACAAATGGTGAACTAGAACTGATGAAGACGGCCAACAATGTGAAGGGATATCACACCAGCCAGAAAAGGAAGAAGAAGAAGAAGAAGAGGAAGAAACCCACCTGAGTGACGATGAAGGGGTTCCAAACAGTGAGCATATTCTTTTGGATCACTATGCCTCCAATCATTTTTCCACGCTTCATTTGAAAATTAAAAGAATTTCCTCTCCTTTTGTGCCCTTGTTTCATTCTTGTCTTTACAAATTCATCCACTTCCTTCTGTCCCTTCATGACCTTCAGCAGACCTCATCAGCATCCCAGTCACGTCGTTTGTTCAACCTCCACGCTTAACAATGTGTTCTGCTTTTCTGTTTCAGGGAGCGACTATAAAGAGAAATAACATCACAGGAGAGATTTTCGTGGCTCGTATAATTCACGGAGGGCTGGCCGATCGAAGTGGTGAGACACTTTATGGTGAATAGTGGAGTGAGGGCAAAATGACAACATAAACACCGTGGAGTGACAAAGAAAATGGCATACTGTCATCCAAAGATCTATCTATTCATCTCTGACTCCATCCTGTAATGACTCAACAAATACTTCAACTATTCCGAAAGAGTCCGAGTCTCTGAAACGTTTTTTTCTTAAACATTTGCCCCTTGAATTGCTCCTCAAAGGCTATTTATTTTAGTAAATAAACTGGCTTTCATGTTATGCAGATGAGCATCGCATTTATTTTTGCAAAGAAACTTCAAACCAATTTACTAAACTTTCGTGTTTTGGTTATGTTTTAAGAAAAAGCAACCAAATAACTTAAAAAAAAAGAAATTCAACCAAATCCTCAGGTTTAGTTTGAATTTGTTTCTCTGTATGCAGGCCTGCTTCATGCAGGAGACAGGATTATCGAGGTGAACGGGTTTCCTGTGGACGGAATGGAGCCTGAGCAAGTCATCCAAGTCGTGGTGGGTTGATTAAGAGTAGAAATTAAATCGGTTATTTCCGTCGTTTAATACCCTTCATGCTTACTGCAAGATGTTGCAGTCTTAACTGGATAAAGAGGGCATAATAAAGTTATTGTTTGTTTAATTACATCCAATCAGCAAGCTCGGCCACATGGCACCATCATGTTTAAGGTCATTCCCATCACAGAGAGGCCGATCCACAACCAGACCATGGTGAGTCTCCCACCACACTTCTGTCATTTCTTTGCTTTAGACATAAAACTGCCTAAAAAAAAAACAAAACGAGTGTAAATCGTTGCTCAGTTCTACGTCCGGGCCATGACCGACTACAGCCCTCAGCAGGACTCAACCATCCCCTGCGCCGACGCCGGGATGAGCTTCAAGAAAGGCGACATCTTGGAGATTGTGGACCAGACCGACGCCCTCTGGTGGCAAGCCAAGAAGCTGCCCTGCAGCTCGGCCTGTGCCGGACTCATCCCTTCCACTAGCCTGCTCAAACGGTGAGTCTGAACCCAACTCTCCTGCATCTTCTGCATGAAGGTGTTTTAGGTCAGTGTGGAGGAGAGGGATGTCCTACTTCGAATAAGGTGTATTTTCATCCTGAGCTCTTTGGGAGATCTGATTTTCCTTTAAAACTCTCCCACAGTCCTAGGAGGAAGGGAAACAGGCTCAGTCCTAGTGGGATTGCACTCAGTTTCTTAAAGAGACAGATTCCCAATTTCAAGGTGCACAATATCTAAACTTTTCAGGTAAAAAAAAAAGAGGTGATCCTGGTATTATTCTTTGGGGTACTTTACCAAAAATCTGTCAGCTAAATCCAGTCTTAGAAATAAAGTACACTATACGATCCGTTAGCTTGTACACCTTTAGCAACGTTAGAACTGTTTCTCATCTGGAATGTTGTGCTTTATATGTGCAAGACTTTTTTTTTCTTTAGTAAACTGATTACATTTGCATCTTGGAAATATAAAGAACTTTCCCCTGAACTGTGCTCCTGTTGCAGGAAGCAGAGGGAGTTCTGGTGGTCCCAGCCGTACCAACCACACGTCTGCATGCAAATCTGTGAGTGACCTGCTCTTGACTTTGCTGTTGCTATCCATATACTCACAGATTGATTTTATCTGTTTCACTCCATGTTTCCTGCAGTGAGCACCGTCGACGAAGGTAAACAGAAGTTACGTTCAGATTTCTGCTGAATTATTTTCTCCAAAAATCCTTCCACATCTTTATTTTTCTTCACAGAGGAGGATTTGATGGCCATTGATGAGAGATGTGTTGAAGCAGGTAAGATATAGTTCAGATGAACTATCACTTTTTTTTTTTTTTGCTTCTTTTGTATTCAATTTTCTGTGTGTGTTTTTGGGTCAAAACAGATGAGGAGGCATTTGAATCTGGTAGGTAAGTCTTTGATAAATTTGTTTTGGAGCCTGAAGTCGACGACTCGATGCGTTTTCCTGCCCTTCATGGAAAACTTTTTGTTTTTCCTTTTCCAAACCTTTGTGATTCCTGATGCGCAAAACATCAGAGGAGCTCAGAGAAGGTGAGGAAACTGATGGTTTCCTGAATCTTTGAATTAATTTGAGAGAAGGAAAGTTTAATAGATTTCAGCCTCTGTAGATGTATCATGTTTACAGTCATAATTTCTCCATCCATTAGGTTTTCACTTAATCAATAAGTTTGCTAAATGTTCCTTCTCTGCTCTTTTTCTCCCCATCAGAGGAGGATGACTTCAGCAGCAACATTGAAGGAGTTTACTTGGGTAACTACTGACCTCAAAGCAATTATTTATTAGAGTGGACATTTAATATTTAAAGGTGCTTTTTACATAATTTGTATGAATTCCATGAGAGAAATCAAAAGTCAATGAGTGTATTATTGTCCTTAGGAGGCAACATAAGTTTTATAAATTTTACAAATTTTATATGCAGACCTGCAGAAAATTATAATTATCTTAAGATTTGCTAGGAAAGCCTTTTATTATATCAGTTAACTGCTTAAAGCAACTTCTCTGTTTTTGTTGCTGTTTGGTACATCTTGGCATCTCCATTCCTTGAAACTTAGTGACGCCCCCTGCTCTGACGTGATGCTTACATGACGAAAACACATGAAAGTGCCACGTATAATTAACACGTGAACTTCAACAGCGCGTAAAATACGTGTTCACTGCGCCTTCTGTTAAGGTACAAAAAGCATCTGCAAGGTTTAGCCTCTGACATCCTTTGTGTTTGACCGTCAGCGGGGTTCAGGCGCAGCATCCGTCTGTGTCGCCGGCGTTCCCAGAGCACAACTCAGCCTTCCGCCCACATCCGCTGTCCCAGCAGCTGCAGCAGCGTCCTAAATAACCCTTACGAGGAGGTGGTCCGCTACCAGCGCCACCCAGAGGACACGCATCGCGTCATTGCCCTCATAGGTACAGAAATAAAACTTTGGTTTGATGTCTGTACAATCCGGAGAAGTATGCAGTTTGATTTCAGAATATCACGGGTCTGGATGAAAAAAGACTTTGTCTTGTTGTTCCTCAGGTTCATCTGGTGTCGGTGTGAATGAACTCCGACGGCGCTTGATCGAGATGAACCCAAACGTCTTCCAGGGAGCTATACCTCGTACGTGTAAAGCCTTCAGAGTCACAAAAATATTATGAATCATTGTTGTTTTAGCCAGTTTAAGTCATACATTTAGTTTTTCCTCTTTCACTAGACACGACAAGAAGTCCAAGAGGGTACGAGGAATCCGGGCGAGAATATTACTTCACCAGCCGAGAGATTTTTGATCATATGGTCTACAATAATCGGTAAAGCTGCTATCTGTCACATGCTTTTCGCTTTCAAATAAATTGTGATGTTGTAATTTAACGCTGTTATTTTTTGATAGGTTTCTGGAGTTTGGCGAGTACAAAGGTAACCTTTACGGAACCAGCATTGATGCTGTGAAAGACGTCTTAAACAGCGGAAAGATCTGCATCGTCGACATAGAGCCAAACGTAAGCCTCGCCATGCGCCCGCTTTAAGGACAGAACTGATGATGCAGAGTAAAACAAAAGCACTTTGCCTTATTCTTTAGGTTGTTCAGGCAGTGAGGACTCATGAGCTGAGAGCTTACGTTGTCTACGTGAAGCCCCCGCCTCTGGAGCGCCTCAGGGAGACGAGACAGGACTCGTACATCACCACCAACTACTATGTCAACCGTCCATTCACAGTATGCTCTCTGATGGCTGGGTTTAACTGTTTACATCTAGTTTCTCTTAGTGACAGACAGTAGTAGGTGTAAGATGATGTCACTGGGGAACCAGCACTAGGTCTTAGAGGGTCAACTTCAAAATTGATCTGAAATGAAGTTTTGAAAGATGAGACCAAAGTAGAGATGTTTGACCGACATCAAAAATCAGCATCAGCACAAAGATTTCATGCAAACTGTCAAACACGATGACAGAAAATGACTACCAAGAGTTATTTCTGCTGTTGTGTGTTTGGTGGTTTTAGCGCTCAGATTATCATGAGGTGAACCCCAAGGAATTGTACTGGAGCCACTTCTTTTCCACCTTGGATTCATTTATATAATACAATTCAAACTTTTTGCAATTTCTTTAAATCCTTAATTTTTAATTTTTTTTTTTATCTAAAAACAGTTATCATCCCAATGTATTCTCTATATCATTCAAAAACTATATATTTTCCTATGTGGCTATTGCAAAACTCAGTGTATGCTGGGCTTAAAAGCTGAACAACACGGTGTTTAAGTAGGTCAGACAAAAAAGTAAGCTAAAGATTTGAGTATCAATTTTTTTATTGTTTTTTTATGGACATTGTTGGTCATTGACCCACAAAACTCCCCAAAGGCTGAAATCCAACCTGACTTTGATTTTCAACAGGATGAAGACTTCCACGAGATGGAGGAGTCAGCCCGGAAGATCGAGGCCCAGTACTGGCAGTTCTTTGATCAGGTGATCGTCAACGATGAGCTGCAGGACTCCTGCGTCCAGCTGCTGACAGCCGTCAGGAAGGCACAGGATGAACCACAGTGGGTCCCCGCCTGCTGGATCCGACCCACGGCCGAATCATGAGAGAGAGAGGGATTAGAGCACTCTTCGCCGGGAAGATACAAATGTTGAAATGTAAAATCCTTGCCTGGATGTTTGGGGGGAAGCAAGCCAGGAAATATGTAAATCCTTTGATCTGTATGTATATGTGTGGAAAGCTTGTTCTGGTCTTTAAATCTCTTTAAATCCCAGAGGAGGACACAAAGCCCCAAGAAATCCCATAAACTGTCACAATTTCTTTCTTTTTTTTAACTCTGCTCAACTTAGCATTTTATTTAGATGTGCTTTGTGTACTGGATTGGAAGGTGTTTAGATTAAAATAAATCCGTTTTGTACTTTGCATGCAGCTCCATTTTCAAAAAAGAAAAAAAAACACAAAAAACTGATTTAAGATCAGATATGTACTCACAAACTTGAATTTTTTTTTTTCTGAATGTTTACAGTATAGAAATAAAATATTTTTGTGTTTGCTCTCGTTTTTGTGTGTGTTTCATGACAAAAATCTTAAATAGAAGGTGAATAATTAACTGGGTTCATGTCACTTTGAAAGGACAGTAGTAGGTATGTTTCAGGCTGCCATTTTATTGCACAACCAAGTAACGAAATACACGTAAATTGTTAAAAATGCCATATATGTCAAATGCGACTTAGAAATTTACTTCGTAATTTAATAAAGCAACGTAAAACCGTTTTCAAAATAAAATGTTTTATAACTGCAACTTGAGAAAAAGAGTTAAATATGTAAATACTTTTGTGACTGGTTAAAGTGTATTTGTATCGGTGAAGAAATGTATTAACTTAGACACTTTGTTGTGCGTTTCTTATTTGAACTTTTTTAATGTATGCTTTTATTTTTCAAATTATACGTACTACTTCCTAGCAGTTCGTAACATCCGGTTAAGTAAGGTATCTCGGTGAGTGTAAACAGCACAGCGGTAACTCGGTTTTTAACCGTCTTGGTGTTGAAAAAGTCTGGTTACATTGATGAGAATGTGACCAGAAATTCATTTCGCTGAAGGGTTTTAGGTGAAAAGACCGAGAATGGACGGGGGAGATGGTAAAGTAAGTACTTATCTATATACAAGATGAATAACGGTTCTTTTGTCGAAATGTTCTCACGTCTCAATGTCTGTAAGATACAGAATGAAATTATGCAGTTTATTCAGAATAAAATGATATATTTGGCAAAATGTATCGTTTTGCATTTTATTCAGTATCATAGCACAAGGAGCCACCCATGTATCCTTGTATCCAGGCACACACTCCATCCATTTTCTTTGCTGTTTTTTTTTTTTTTTTTTTTTAAATCTATAACTTATTGTATTTTTTGTTACTTTGCAGAATATAAGGTTTAGGGAGCTGCCGCCTCTCCCTAAGGTAAGTGAACTCACTTATTTGTTAGGGTTTCATTATTATTACCGTCTATAGAAAGTCTGAGCTGATTTAAATACAGGGACGTGGAGTGGGATAACATAAGGGACTAACTCTAAAGCTACGGTTCCGTAGGATTCAATAAAGTCCATAAAACTTTAAAGTTAATATTTTTATAATTGGACCTTGAAATACAGTTTAACTAGTAATAACGTAGGACAATTTTAATTTAGTTGCTTTTTAATTTATCCGTTTCTTTTTAAAAGTGCTGACAGTGTCTATTAAGGGAGGATGTTGGAGTTCTGGTAGAGTTCATAAATTATTTATTTCAGTCGATTTTTATTTTAAACTATGTAGACAAAAAAAACGAGTTTAAATACATCTTTAATGTGGAAGTTGTTTTGGCATTATCATTAATAATTTAAATATTTTATAGTCCTATGTTGCTTTACCTGAGGTAAAGCAACATAGGACTATAAAATCTTTATGGGTACAATTAATTTATTTGAATTAATTGTACCCATAAAAGGCAGTGGGTGGAGCTAAGACTGCAGGTTATCCAATCAGATGCTGGGGACTATTGAGAACCTGAGTGCAGGAAATCTTAAATGGTTAAATATAGAAATAATTCTATTGATATCAAGTATTAATTAATGATGTTGATATTAAATTCTGTATTTAATGAATTATTGACACATCCATATAATTGCAGATCTCTGTCAGATATCATTTAATTTTTTTTACGAATACCAGATAAACGAAAAGTTGTTGAAGCATCTTATTTATTGGATCGTGGCAGGTCTGGGGCTTGATATTTATTTATCACATCACAATTTGCATGTTCACAACCAGAATAAAATGCAAAAAGGTGAGAACTCAGCTTTAAAAATGTGTATTTATTGATATAGAACAAAGCCAAAAAAAGAAGAAATCCTGCAAAAACTCTTTAAAAGTTGCTGTTTTCCCAAACAACAAAGCGCTGCAGTGCCGTCAATAAAAACAAACCAAATCCCACCAAAGGTCGCTTCTCCATCCTCACAAACAGCTACTTTTATGATGCTCCAAGTCTTTTGTAAAAGGTTTAAATCGTTTGACCTCTGCTCCCAAACTAATCCTCCGTCTTGGCAGATTTAGCTCAGGATTTATCTGTCAGGATATCATGTGTGGCTTCGCTTTGCTCTGAGTTGCATTCTTGACCGAAATGGCCAGAAAAACCACGGTAAGGTTTTTGTTATCTCAGCTGTTTGTTTCAGGCTTAGCTGCGTCCAGGAAGTTCTGCTATACGAGTATAAAAACCACATCGGATCAGATGTTATGTAAACGTCCGGGATTAAACGAACTACTTATCATGTAGTTGCTCTGTTCAGTAAGAGTTTCTTATTTGGAGCAGGGTTTTAACTGTTATTGTGTTTTAAATACTTTGTTTGAGGGGGAAAAAGGACAACGTTCTGGTACAAGTAGAACTAATGTCCTGGTCAGTTTGCTGGTTTTAGTTTCAGAAGTACTATTTGACAGAAACAGTAACTGATACGTTTGCGAAAAACGTGTGAAGCTCTTTAAAAGGTAAACTATTTCTGGAATATTTTGAGGATTTGGCAAAACTCCTCCAATTCTTTTGTGCAGGTTCATGTGTATGAAAACACATGATTTTTTTTTCTTTTTAAACAATGATATTTTTTAAAAAAGTAGACAATAAATGTGGTGGAAGATATTGTTTTTTTTTTTTTCTTGTAGACGTGGATAAACGTCCTTAAAAGTCTGAACTCTCTTTAAGGCCCGCTTTGTTTGATTATGAGTAATATTACATTGGTAGAAAATGACTAAATAATTAGAGATAATTATTTTTATGCTTGTTTTTTTGTCTCCATAGCGAGGGCAGCGAGCCCTTCCCACCATGTCCAGGTAGGAAAACTTCTCCTCTTTAACAACTTCTTTGCTAAAAATGAGAATAATAATAAAACTCTCTTTTTTTGTTGTTGTTCCATAAAAGCCAAGACACAGCAGGTGGGTCCAAATTTTTTTCAGAATCCACAATGTCGATTTATTTCCGTTTCTAAATTCAAATGAAAAACGTCGACAGATTTTCCAGCCCCGAAACGAAAAAAGAAGAAGCCAAGAAAAGACGCAAATGGAGAAGGAGACGTGGAAGGTAAGGAGATGAGGAGGAGCCAAAAGAAACGGCGTTCTTTGTTTGAATAATTGTGTTTCCTCAGATCAGGAAATGGAGATGGGAGGGCTCGGCAGCCGGAGGGCGTCTGAGGTCGGAGATCACCTGACACTCGAAGCCACAACAGATGCTCCAACGCAGAGGAAACGGAAGAAGAAGAAAGCCACGTCCACAGGTGGAAACCACTCCGCTTTTCTTTTATGTTTTTCAAAAGTACGCTGGCGGTTTTAAGCTTATCCGTCTCGACTCAGATCTGGAAGACAACCAAGCCGACCTGGTCAACGGAGACACCGGAGATCAGACCACCGACGGGGAAGAAGTGGTGAAGAAAACCAAAAAGAAAAAGTAAGAAAAAAAACAAAGAAACATAACGAAATTATAGTTAAGAAGACAACAACAAAAAAGGTGTTTCTCATGTTCAGGAAGTCGAAGGTGGCAGACTCGCCGCTTCCCGACGAGTTTTGCGTCGAAGAGGACGACATCATCAACGACAGCTGCTCGCCGATCCCCCAGCAGGCCCTGTTCTCAGCGCCGCAGGGCCAGAGCCAGCCGGTCGGGAAGCTGTTTGTAGAGAGAACCAGTGAGTTCATTACACCGACAGTTATCTAAAGGAAAGCAATGAACTTAACTTCACAGGTTATATGAAGAGTCAAATAAAACTAGTAGTTAATGACATTATAAGTAATAGATTATGTTTTAGAAATATATCATATATATATATGATTAAAACTATACTAGATACTCCATTAAATCTACAATAGAGATTAAATTGAAGTTTATTCAATAAACTTGTTTTTTTATGCTAAAGGAAGGCCTGCTTCTGTGTTCCACCTATTTTAACTTTTTACTGCCTGAATTTATGTATAAAAATAACAAAAAAGTTATTCTTTTTTTCTAATGTTCCTCTATTCTCCTCTGCGTTCACAAATACTAGGACCAGGTTCAGGGACAAAAATGAAACTACGGACATTTTATTACGAGAATAAAGTTGTGCCACATTAAGGTGAAATAATACGAGATTAAAGTCATAATAAAAACAGAAAAAAGACGTTATCCTTGTGACATTTTTAATTTTCCTAATTAAAAAAAAAATCTCAGCCTGACCTGAACCTGTGTCGTACACTAGGACAGCAAATGGAGAAAGAAATAGATTCAATAGTTTTTTTTTCTAAACGAATCGAGAATCTTTAGCTTCCGACCAAAAAAACACTTTACAGGTCAAATCAGAGATGTCTCTGTGGAAAGGTTGATGGCTTTGAGATTTAATTTTTTTTTCTTTTTATTACGGTCATGTTGATACGCAGAGCGGTTCCAGGCCGCCGAGCGTTCTGACTGGAGGACGACGGCCGAGCAGATGGACGGCGTGGCCGAGCTGCAGCACATGCCGCCGCTCTGGACCACCAGAGACGTTTCTGTCCGAGTGCATGAAGGCTTCAGGTGAGGGGGGAAACCTGAGAACTCGGCCTTCACCTCTCCTGTATTCTCCTCAATGTTTCTCCTCCATTTTTTTTTGTTATTTTTTTGTTAGGGTGTTTGGTCTGTTCTGTCACGGCTTCCTGGCCGGCTACGCCGTGTGGAACGTGGTGGTGGTCTACATGCTGGCCGGCCAACACCTCACCGCTCTACGCAACTTGCTGGAGCAGTACCACGGCCTGGCCTACCCCTCACAGGCCCTGCTCTACATGCTGCTGGCCATCTGCACCGTGGCCTCCTTTGACAGGTTGAACCAGGAGAAATCCCTTTCAAAATAAAAGCCTACACTTTACAAAAAGCCACGAGTCACTTAAGAAAATATCTTTATCATAAAAGTGCATTTATTCCGAAGATATGAGGTTTCTTGCTGTGCTGACTGTATTTATACAGAAAAATACAGGAATGTTCCTTTTTTAGAGGAATAAAAATAAAATATTTGGAAATAATTTTTCAAAACCTTCTCAATTCCTTTTTTTTCTTATCTTTTTATTTGAAAAAACCAACTTCACTTTACGGTCATATCTCATGAAACATGTTTTTTTTTTTTTTTTTACCTTTCTTAGTTTTCTGAAGTCTTATGATTTTTGGGACTCATAAATGTCTTTGTTTTTACTAGAAATTTTCTGAGATTAATCTCAAAATTTCAGAATTTTTTCAGCAGAAATTCACTCCTCCTGTTTTCTGTCTACAATGGTCCTGATTCGCCGTCGTACAAGCATGAACCACATGTTTTGATCAGATCAGGAACAATCTATCTGATGTACACCAAAATATGAACCTACTCCTCAGAATTAATGATTTATTTTTTGTTTTTGCCTTTCTGTTGTCAGGGTGAACCTGGCTAAAGGTCCGGTGGCTCTGCGGCAGTTCATCACTCTGGATCCAGTGGCTCTGGCTTCGTTCTGTAAATCCACATCCGTTCAGAGATTATTGATCCCTGTTGTTTCTGTTTGCTTTAATCCCACACTCTGTGTTTTTTTTCCCCACTCAGTGTATTTCTCTGCTTTGATTCTTTCTCTGAGTCAGCAGATGACCAGTGATCGGATCAACCTCTATGCGTCCTCCAACACAACGATATGGTGGGATGACGCAGATAATCCTGACGTTACGAAGCAAAACGTAAAGCCAGGATTACATTCCTTGGTTTCATCTGTTCCTGCTGCAGGCCTCAGGGGTCGGAGCACCAGATCCTCCACCCGTGGGTGACCATCAACCTGGTGGTGGCTCTGCTGGTGGGCTTGGCGTGGATCTTTATTGCCACCAGGCCGGAGACGGACTACACCGAGGGTGAGAAAGACAGATGACGCTTGCAAACTGTTAGAATTCCATTGAAATCCACTGTGAAATCACAGATTATGTTGTGTTTTCTGTTTTCTTTAGGTTATCTGAGGGCGATGGAGGTTGAGCCGGCAAGGCCAGAGGACAAATCAGAAATTACCAGCTGAAAAAAAAAAAATAGGAGCAACTGTTAATCTCTTCTGCTGCAGCTTTGTTGACATCTCTGATTGTATTAGAGATTATTATTTTTTGTATTTTCAAATGTGCTTGTCTCTTAAAATATAGAGTTTAAAGTAATCCAACGATGACTCTTCTTTATGTCTGATAAAATATGACATTTATTAAATGAAAATCCACTGAACAGATGTCCAGATGCATTTTCTGGGATCATTGAAATAAAAACAACTAATAACATTTTTTAAAATTATTATTACTATTTATTTACTCACTATAAGAAAAAAAGCTCTATCATAGTGAAAACAGACAAAAATTACAATATTTAAAGATTTATATATATATATATATATATATATATATATATATATATATATATATATATATATATATATATAAACTGAGGGGGTTAGGTCAAGTATATTGCGACTTTATTTTCGTAATATTATGATTTCATTCTAGTTATTTTATTTTATTTGTGTCGCCCTAATACGCCATCGTATTGGGATCAAATACTCATTTCACTCCAAGATATCAAGATATTAAAACACGTTTTTAAATTGAAATATTTTAATTTGTACAAATAAAATTATGAGTTTTCGATTATTTTTATTAAGATAAAAGTATAATTAGTAAAAAGTAAATTGAAAAAAAATTGTTCAAATGTCAAGATAAAAAAAAACACGTAAACTTCCATAAATCCATCGATTACTTTGGTCTTCTTGCCGTGGCTAGGCAGCGTAGTCGCACACAGATATGCAATGTTGACGTGGTAATTGACAACATTTGGACGCAAACTTCCACAGATATACGAATAGAACGTAACAGCGCGGTCATGTTGGACTTTGCCATTTTCGCTGTCACGTTTGTCATCATTTTGGTCGGAGCTGTTCTCTATTTGTACCCGGTAAGCCCCAGATAGGTCAAAGTTAGTTAGCATTTAGCAGGCTGCTATCCTTAGGGCAGGCTGCAAACACAAAACACTCGATTTTGAAACATCTACAGATTTTTGCAAATTGCGATGGCTAATGTGTAACAGTTTTACAAATCCAGATATCGTGTAATGTTATCTCATAATCGGCATTCATTTTATTCAACTCGCTACAAATTTAGTGCATAAAGCCACAGTTTTATGAGTTATGGTTTGCGCAAAAAAGGTGAAACACGCGTAGATATGAACATTTTCAAACTTGAAAGTGTATAATTTATTAGCCGATTTTTTAGAAAGCACAAATATCTGTTCGTATGATAAATTGTTTGTCTTAAAAAGCTTGGACTCCCTTAAACGGGAATTAATAGGCTTAAAATGGACAACATTCAAATGGAAATCGCCATGATGTGTTCACTTGATTCTTATAAACATGTTTTTAGTCTTCCAGAAGGGCCTCTGGTGTCCCTGGTCTGTACCCCACAGATGAGAAGTAAGTTATATTTAGTTTTGTACATATTAGTAATTAGTGTTCTACTTAAACAAGTTGAAAAGTGTATTTTTGTCTTTTCCATTTTGCTAATTTGCTACATAATCATATGACACAATGAGACATGGACAACTACTTAACTGTATGAAAGGGTGCATTTAAATGTATGTTTACTTATTTATCAAGTTGACAATTCTGAAGGGAGCTGCATAAACAGAAAAATGTTCTATCTTTGTTGTTTTGCTTCTTCTTTCCAATCTTTAGGGATGGAAACTTGCAGGATATCATCAACCAAGGCAGTCTGCATGAGTTCCTTGTTAACCTGCATCAGGAATTTGGATCAGTGGCGTCGTTCTGGTTCGGCGGGCGGCCGGTGGTCAGCCTGGGCTCTGTGAACCAGCTCAAGCAGCATATCAACCCCAATCACACCAGTAAGGACGTCACACTCAAACTGAGAATCTTTTGTCCATGTGAATACCTAAACTCTTCACATTTTTCTGATTTACAGCCGACTCCTTTGAGACCATGTTGAAGTCATTGCTCGGATACCCCCCGGGGATGGGAGGTGGGCCCAGTGAGTCAGTGGTTAGGAAGAAATTATATGAGGGGGCCATCAATAACAGCCTGAAGAACAACTTCCCAGTCATGCTCAAGGTTCGTCTGGATCACTTTAAACGAGGCTCGCCTCAAGTCAAAAGAGACCCACTGATCAGGAAGTTTTGTCTAGGTGGTGGAGGAACTTGTGGGAAAGTGGAAGTCGTTCCCGGAGGCTCAGCACATCCCGCTGTGTGCCCACCTGCTGGGTTTGGCCCTGAAGACCGTCACCCAGTTGGGTCTGGGCGAGCGCTTCAAAGATGACGCCGAAATCATCTCCTTCCGCAAGAACCACGACGCGGTGAGAATCTGTTGGATTTGTTTTTTCTTTTTTTAAGCTGGCATCAAAATTACTTAAGTGTTTGTTCTGATTCTGCCAGATCTGGTCTGAAATTGGGAAGGGCTACATGGACGGCTCCATGGAGAAGAGCTCCAGTAGAAAAGCTCATTATGAGAAGGGTGAGTTCAATCATTGAACTTTGTTGGAATCTACTTTCAATCTGTGATGCTGTTTTGACAAAACTTTTGATTGACTCCTTGTACAAAAATCAGGAAGCCAACATCTTTGAATTCTCGATAAGTTTGGAGCTTCCTGATTGGTTTATTTATCCCCTTATTACTTTGGTTCTTCACCCACATTCCTGTTAACTTGAACAGAAAAATTAATTAAAACACACTGTTTGAGTGCTGTGACATTTGGCAGTCTTGCATTGTTGATAAAATTCACAAAAGAACTGAGCAAACAGCAACATGGTGTTTATAGTGGTTGCATTTTAGGAGCCATATTCTCCTAAAACGAGAGTTTATGTTTAAGAAAAATGTGAAAATGTATCAAAATTTAATCATCTTCTGGTAATTTTTGATGGGTTGAATCGAAATTCATCATGGAGAATCTCATTCACTTTATTGTCCATCCGTGTAAATGAGGTTTGGATACATCTAGTGACAGAGTTGGGAACTACAACTATGTATATTCTTTACTCATCTTCAAAACCAGGAGGAGGATTTAGACACAAGATTGGATCTGTTAATTTTTTTCTTAGTTCGCAGGATTTTACATTTTATTGTTGTTGTTTTGGATCTTTTTCTTTTTGTTTTAACCATAAATGATTTTTTTAAAAACCTTTGATCAGCTTTATCAGAGATGGAATCCATGCTGCTGTCAGTGGTGAAGGAGAGGAAGGCACAGAGGAAACAGACGGCGTTTGTGGATGCTCTTCTTCAGTCCAGTCTCACAGAACGACAGGTGGAGTCTTTGATAACTTTAGAAAAAACTTAAACTGATGGAGAACCTTATGAAATTATACTTTTTTTTTGTATTTCTGTGTTTTAGGTCATGGAGGACTGTATGGTCTTCACTCTGGCTGGATGCATCATCACTGCTAACTGTAAGCGAGGAGTTACCCTGAAAGTAAACTCTTAGCAGAAATGACTGCTTTGCCTCATAAAAAAGTATCCAAAATGAAAAATGCTGTTTCGGCAGTGTGCATCTGGGCGCTTCACTTCCTGTCCACTTCCAAAGAAGTCCAAGACAAACTCTACCAGGAGTTACAAGATGTTCTGGGTTCTGATCCTGTTTCCCTAGACAAGATTCCTCAGCTCAGGTGAGACCCGGTCCGATCCACTTTTAGTATCATCCTTCGTATGTAGGCTGCTTAAGAGAAGCAGCTGCTGAGTTTAATCTTGTCTCTCTTTGGGAAGATACTGCCAGCAGGTTCTCAATGAGACAGTAAGGACCGCCAAGCTGACCCCCGTAGCTGCTCGACTTCAGGCAGTGGAGGGCAAAGTCGATCAACATGTGATCCCTAAAGAGGTATCAACTCTGCTCAGGTGTCCAGCTTGTGGCCACAATAGGAGGAAGTAACAGTAACGTTTCATTTATACACTTTCAGACTTTGGTAATCTACGCCCTGGGAGTAGTCCTTCAGGATCCAGACACATGGAGCGCCCCCTACAGGTTCATCTTTAGTTATTGGAAGAACTAACTAATCTCTGATTCTTAATATGGAAAAACGAAGTACAACTTTGCTGCATCTAAGTGACCACCATGAGTCTTTACTAGCTGCGTTTCCATTACAAATGTGAAAAAAACGTTTCGTATTCAGCGAGTGTCGCCGCAACTACGTTTCCAGTAAATAAGAAACGCAGTTAAAATCACATGTGAATAAGTTTGCTCATGCGATAAGTCGTTTAAAAAACGTCGTCTTTGTCTTTTCTGCCAACACTAACATCCGGTTGTTGATCGTGTGATATGAAACTTTGTGATCACCCCCAAAAAAGTGGTATGTTTCCAACAGAAACACTGTTATGTTTGGCCTGGAATACCACGTGTGTGTGCCAACACAAGGCAGAAAGACATCAGTAATGATCTTAGAGAAACAACTCTTGATGCTTGTCAATCTGTTAGAAATTCAAGGATAATTTCCAAATTTGAAGTCTTATCATATTATAGCAGAGAAGAGTCCTAAGTGGAAATGTTTTAGGAAAGGTTCCATTTAGAAGTTTGTTCCTAACTGGGTCATCAACTGGAAGGTTTATCTCAAACATGGCAGCAAATCTACGGTAGTGGTTGAAGAAGATTCAAGGTGATTTAAACGTGAAATGCGGCGTTGCAGAAAAAGGAAGGTGTTTAATCCGCAACAAACAGAGGCAATATGGCAAAGAAGAGACAACTACTGAGAGTTCATGGGGTATACTTTATTTTTTCTGACTATTTGATGAACAAATGTTCATTGCCAGGTGTGCCTCAAGGAGTCTTACTCTGGCAAATTCTTTTTCAGAGGTGGTTCTATAAGCTGTTTGCTCAAAGTGTACTTGGTTTATTCCATTGGTAGTATCGACAAATTAGCCTCACTACTGGAGATAATATTGCGCAATTCAAACATTATTCTTATATTTATCAGGTTTGATCCAGATCGATTTGAGGAAGAATCTGCAAGGAAGAGTTTCTGCCTACTTGGCTTCTCAGGGAATCAAACGTGCCCAGAACTCAGGTAGTTTCACATTTTTATGACTAAGCTTTTGTCAGAAGATTGTGGTTTAATAATTGGTTAAATTTATTTTTTGTTAGGTTTGCTTACACTGTAGCTACAGTCCTGCTCAGCACGTTGGTGCGACAGCTGAAGCTTCACCAGCTGGAAGATCAAGTGGCAGAAGTCAAATCTGAGCTGGTGTCCACACCCAAGGACGAAACCTGGATCACCGTCAGCAATAGAAAAAGCTGAAAATAGTCTACAGTGCCCAACAACTAAAGCATCATGCTCTTAGAACACAATCAATTTGAGTGAGAATTTACCAGCAAAGTATTACAGATGGGGTTTAAAATGAAGCTCTTAATTGAGTCGGTGGTAAAGACCAGAGACTTTCAGGGCATTTCTAACCTGCAGCCAAATAAATTTCTACTTCATAAATGGGCAAGCTGTAAAGGCAAGAGTTTTATTTTTAAAGTAGCATACTGTAACAAACACTGCCATCTAGTGGCTTTCCAAAATTTGGTCGATCTGTTCATGAGCAAGAAATTATATCTTTATTAACGATTATGTAAAGCATCTGTGGAGAAGAAAAATAACTTTACTTTTTCAGCTCTTCCTGTTTCTGGATCCACAAAATGAGCCACTTTTTTTTTCTTTCTTTCTGTTTTTTTTTATTTTTTACTGTAATCATTTTACATCTTTTTTTAGTCGAAGAAATATGACTTTCCACCGTTGTCCTAATTTGTAACTATTTAATTTTGCCAAAATGAATACAAAATATTTTTTTAAATCAGTAGAAACTACCTGAAAAATTTTTTTAAACATGATTTATTTTTGGCAGATATTTATAATATTGGTAATCTTAATTTTCATCGCTGCTTTAGGCCAAACAGCATTTGGATATTTCATTTCACTTTTTAAGGTCTCTCGTTTAATAAACTTGAACAGGAAATATTGTTTTTGCTGTTGTCTTTTATTTAATTTTACAAAATATTCGTCTATTAATGGATTTGTAAATTTACATGACTCCGCCTACTTGCTGCTTGATTATTACAAGCATAAACTAATATGAAGTGAACTGCACATTTTTACAAGTTGGGGAACTCCGTTGCAACTCAAACGTATTATCCAATTTTTAAACATCAATGGAATTTTATAAGAAAGAAATAGAATTGAAAACGATTAATTTTGCATAGTCCATCTCCGTGTGTCAGTGGAAACTTGTATTTTAAACATACATCATCGTGGGAAGCCCTGCTCCTGGGACAGCCCTTCCAGTACCACACGCGGCCGCTGGCGGCGCTGCCGAGCCCTGCATCCCGCTCTGCTAAAAGATGTGAAAATGGCGGAGCTACAAATGCTTCTGGAAGAGGAGATTCCAGCAGGACGAGGCGCTCTCCTAGACAGTTTCACCAACTTGGAAAGAGTAGCAGAATACTGCGAAAGCAACTATGTCCAGGTATGTTATTGTAATGCAATTTTTGGTTCAGGTTTAAGACGGGCATCCCTGACTGGGCGAGCTGATGCTAGGCTAACTGTTGCTAGCGCTGTTTTATTGCTTTCCTTTGCTATAGCGAAAATGAGGCACTCTCAGAGCGTCTGGTTTGAAACTAAATCAACAAGTGGCAGGTTTATTTAAGTGTTATTGACCTTATTAACATGCATAACTATTAGCTTTACATTTTCAACAACGTTATGGTGTGTGTGTGTGCTGTAGCTCCGCAGGTCGCTAGCTAGCCACTTTCCCTCATCAATAAAGGTTGTAATAAAACAATAAGAGCGATAAATGGGCCGTGAAATCAATCGTCGCGATCAGGCAGATTAGGCAGCTATTGATGAAGGATATCTAGTCTGACTAATCTCTGCTGAGCTGTGTTTGGCAGCAGATAAACCGCTGTGATCACACGACTACACCGCTGATTTAATGCAATGCACAACCTTAAAATGTATTCAGATTAGTCTTTAAAAGGCTCCTAATTACCCCCTGCCCTCTATATCTCAATGCTCATATGGCTGTTGCTTTATTAGTGTACTCAAATATTGCAGCAGATATCCATCACAGTTATGGAAGTGAACCGATTGAGGGGGAAGAGACCGACAGCTGACACAGAGGCCGATTATTATCTTTTTTGGTTGTTTATCATTGTTTGGCCTCCCAATTGCATCATTCCGAGGACTGCTACACGTCTAAGCTTACTTTAAATTAAAGACGCAGGAATTCAAGTCTAATATTGCTGATTTAACCACAACTTTCCAGCATTTATATCTGCTTGAGCCGGGCAGAAAAATTTAACAAGGTGTGATAGTGAAATCCTGACCTGATCAGGTCTGACCGGTCGTCCTGGAGACAAGGGGCGTGGTATCCAGCTGTTTGTCCACACTGCCCGTCGGGCAGCCCATATCGCTCTCACATTGTTGTGACAGGAGTGTTAGTCAGTAGAATACTATTAGGATGTGTCACAGCTTCCTCTGGATGGGGGCCAGGTTTCTATTAACATCATCATCACCAGGGAATGTAGTCATGGAACTTGTGAGCTCAAGTCAAGAGAGGATGCAGAAATGACATCCAGATTCTGAACACATTCACACATTTTTAGATTAACGTCAAAAATACTGTTTTCACTATTTGTACTTATTGTGGACGTATATCTCATAACATTAACCCTTAGAAATTGTCTGCAGACTGCAGTTCTTTTTGACCTACTTGCATAAGATGTCATTTAAATGATCCAAACCCATTTTTCTTTATTACCACATTATTATTATTATTATTATTATTATTATTATTATTATTGTTAGTAGGGGCATTGACTTTTTTTTTCTGTCAGCTTTGACGGTGGAGAAGACTTCCTTTACGACGTTTTGACCTAAGCCTGTCACAATGAAATGAGCTCGATGATTTCTGTTTTATTTATGATTTCAGTTGTGTGGGGTTTTATTTCTGTTTTATTTATTGGTTGTTATATTTATGCCTTGTTTCATGCCAGACTCGCACAGTCTCTTCCCACCGTGGCAAACGGTTCCAATTAGTTTAACAAACCAAAATCTGTAGATTTTCCTCAACTTTTTAAAAATTTTGATATTAACTAATTCTATATTTTGAGTTGGCAAGTTTTTTGGTGGAAACCCTGTTATTGGTATGAACATGGGTGCTAACCTTTTTTTTTTTTTTAATTAAACGATTGATTCAATTTTCTATTATTATAAAGAAGCATGTTTTTCTTTGATAAAAATAAAACTCCTTTCTAACCAGTTAGTCTTCATACTCCAACATGCTCTTGTTTGCTCTTCCAGTGCTGCTTTATGATGTGATTCCTGGTAAATGTGTCTCATTATAAGGAGTGTGTGTCTTACTAGAAGTAACATTTGGTTCTTGCAGCAGCTGTCTAGTGGCATCCAGTGGATTTATGTGAACAGATGTGACTGAGACCAACTGATTTTATGCTCCCAGTTTAGCAGAAAAATGTTTCCCAAAGTAATTAAAACATGGAAGCTAAGATTAGCTCCTGAGGTGGCCCCTTTTTCAGAGCTCTGTCCTGGAAGGGAAAAGTCTTCGTTATACTGGTAGATTTTTTTTGCATTTGTTGTTTGAATTAGAAGTGAAAGACGGCTTTATTTCTTTTGATTGAATGTGTTTGAATCTGCTCTGATAGGTGCCGTGTCCATGTTCTCATCAGCCTGCCTCCAGCAACTCCTTTCAGACCAAATCCGTCTGTTTTAGGTGCTTTATGCGACTTGACTTGGGTTTACTTGACCTCTGTTTTTATTTCTACACTCTCAGCTCGTTTCTGCTCACATACCATTTATTTCTCAGGTGATTCGTTTTTATCCACACGTTGTCACACGTGTTCATGACTGAAGACCGTCTAAGTAACTAAAGCCTAATTTATTTCTACAAAAAGATGTCATTGTGATGATGATGGCAGTAAGACAAAAATTAAAATAAAAAAATCTGTATGATTTCCTGTATTTAAAAGTGAAAGTGACGATAATGAAGTGGAGCACCAATAATTCAGTCCAAATTCTCTTCATTTTGGAAGTATGTATGCCAGTCGATATTATAATAGTGATATTTAGTAAGTATTCAGACCAGAAAAATCTGTATCAGAATAAGCAGCCAAGGCTTTTTAAAGATTGGTGATTGGCCAGAAAACTGCAATCAGTGCGCTATAATTTTAACTGCTACTTAAACCTTAAATGAAATAAAAAAACAAATGCTACAGTTTGTCTAAAGTGCAGAAATGATGTATTTTTTAGTTTCTTTTTATTTAACAGCTAACTATAGAGTATAACATGGTAATATTACCAAGTTTTTTTTATTATTTATGTTTTAAGAAAGAACCCCGTACCTTCATAAAAAAATTATATCAGAAATACTATCAAGTAATTTTCTTAGCATCAGATTTTTTAAGTCAGTTTAGAAATAAGACTAAGAGGTGTAACTTTGAACCCCCTGTTGACATTTAAACCTTGCATTTCGACAAGTCGTCATTTCACACGTTTCTGTTGAAGTTCGTCCAGAAATGTTTATACAGGCCACCTGAAGTTTCCACATTTTATATAAAATCAAACATTTCTTCAGCTCTTGCTCAAAACGTAACACTTAGACAGTCGTACCGTAAACATAAACTCATCTGATTCGTTGTTATTGTACCGATTTGTATGGAAATTTAACACAGTTGTTAAAGCTCGCCATCACGTCTAAATGCCTGTTTTTTCAGTCTCCAGACAAGCAGAGGGCGCTGGAGGAGACCAAGAACTACACTACCCAGTCCCTGGCCAGCGTGGCCTACCTGATCAACACGCTGGCCAACAATGTGCTGCAAATGCTTGACATCCAGGCGTCGCAGCTGCGCCGCATGGAGTCCTCCATCAATCACATCTCGCAGGTACCGGCGGATCCGGGGCACAAAACACGCCGCCGTTCACAGTTAGAGTTCGGGTTCAGTGGTTTAATTACTGCCTCACGTCCCTCAGACGGTGGACATCCACAAAGAGAAAGTAGCACGGCGAGAGATCGGCATCCTCACCACCAACAAGAACACCTCCCGCACACACAAGATCATCGCCCCGGCCAACCCCGAGAGGCCCGTCCGCTACATCCGCAAACCCATCGACTACAGCTTGCTGGACGACATGGGCCACGGAGTCAAGGTGCTCCTTTGTTTTTTACTTCTGTAATGTTCAGAATGCTTGAAAAAGTATTCCTAACTAAAAGGAACTCGAATTGTTCAATCAAATATGTTTTGGGGTGACTTTAAGTTTTTTGTTTATGCTTTTACTTTATTAGTCTTGAAAAATGTGACGTATGAATAGGATACAGTGCAAAAAATACAAAACTTACTAAGTATTTTTGGTCTGTTTTTCTAGTGCAAGTATTTTTGGTAAATTGGAATAAAGCAAAACTAACTCAGAAGTAACTTTTCAGTAAGACATAGGATCTTATTTTAAGATGATAATTTCTTAATATTTATGAAATGGTTCCAGGTCCATTGTCAATTATTTCACTTATAGCAAGACATTTCCCGATGTTTCAACTTTCATATCATAATAACGAGATAAACAATTCATATAACATAATTCTGTCAAAATCTACTTTTGACTTTTTCAATTACTGACTGGAATCCCAGTGACACAAACACATTCACACTATTTTGTCCATCTCAGGCTCAAGTGATTCTGATCCTAAACCCCAAACACTATCAAAAAAAAAGGGGGCTAAATAACATTAAGTGGAATTTTGCACTGAAAATGTTTGGGAATCCTGATGAACTTTGATTTTTCTAACAATGTTTACTTTCCTTGAACGAAGACATAGAAGTTGTTTCTGTGTGAAAACATGTGACTTGTCAGAATAAGATTGTGTTTTTGTTGATGCAAAACAAAAAAAAAAAAGAATAAATCTAATGTAGAGGACATAAAAAGGTCAAACATGAGAGAGCTCTCTGGTTTCACTGCATTTCAGAGTGAAGTAATGGAAGGAAAAATCAATAAGTCTGTCTTTTTCGCCAGGAAAGTCTGTCACCTGCTGCTGGCTGCAGATTTCTGTCCTGCTATTTTCTCAAATAATAACATATTAAAAGTGGTTTGTTCTGGTTGTGTCTTTGTTTCCCAGAAGTGGGGAAACAAAAGCACCGAAGATCAAATTCCTCAGATCTGAACAATAAACTATTGTTAGCAGCTTTTCAGAAAACCAGCTTTACTGTTCTTTCTCCAGCTAACCCCTGATTTCTTCCTGTCTCTCTCTCTCTGTTTCTCTCTTAATGCTTGCCAAAATGCCTCTTTGTTGTCAACTCTAGTGGTTGCAAAGGTTTAAGGTAAGAATTTCAAAGTAAAAGCCTGAAATGAGGTTGGGATTGTTTTGCTTTCAGGGTGTCGGTGGATTGGGTTGAACTGCAATGGAGTGGCTTTTGTTTCTGTTTCTCTTTTTTTTCTGTTTTTAATCTGTTTACTGTTGAGTATCTATTCATTCCTATTCATAATCAGATAAGATGACATTAGAAAGTGGAAACTGTTAATTTGTCACAAAACGACATGAATTCAATCTGTGACAAATCTGCTAAAATTTCAGTGCATCTGTCGTTTGATGTGTTAAACTCTTTCAAGTCTAACTTGAAAGAGTTTAAAACCGTAACTACGGATCTTTAAAAATCCGTAGTTAAAGAGTTTTTTTTAATACTATAACAAAAACGTCCAGCTACTATTGGTTGCTGGGGTAACAGGAAACCAGGATAGAAAAAGAAAGAAATCTTCTGGTTGAGAACCACGATGGATTAATTTCAGCAACTTCAACCTCAATCGTCAAACCCTTCAGTGTTCAGTCAACATCATGGCCTGAAGGTGTCAACAGACCCTTTGAATCTGAAACATAAGAGGAGATCTTGAGATTCCCCATCCAGAAAGTCTTCCTCTCCTTGACCACAGCATGAGATGCTGTCCATGGACACTACAAACAGGATCCCACTCTGGGAACTAGTGTGGGCTGGGAACATGAACATAGCTCTTTAGGACAGGCTGCAAAAACTTCTTTGATTCCAACCGAAAGTCCTCCATCGTCGATCATCTCGTTGTCTCCTCTTCTTCGGCTATTTAGCTGCTGATTTTCTGATCTGTTCTCAGTAGAAAACCAGAGAAGCATGCCACTTGTGCTGTTATGAAAATCAGTTGTTGCTTCTTGTAGTTAATGTCATTGCTGTTTTATGTTTTTAGATGCTATAGCTAACCAACAGGTGTTCTCACCTCTGTCCTCCCTCACAGGCCAGCGCTCAAAACATGAAAACCGGAGGAGGCGCCCTGCCTCGCACCAACCCCCCCACACAGAAGCCTCCCAGCCCGCCTATGTCAGGGAAAGGGACCCTTGGGTATGTAAGCTACAGGGGGTTTGTTTTGGTTTTTTAATCACTTCTTTGGGGCGTGCAGACCCCCAGTTGATCTGTGTTTTACTTTCAGAGCAGGTTGGACCGTGTGTGAGCCGGGATTAACAATACATAAGCTCAGCTGACATTATTGGCCTTTCTCAGGTCATCATTAATAAAACATCAATGTCAGTTCATGCATTAATAAAAGCTGCATGTTACCTTGTGGAGACTTGCTGAACTAAAATTTCACTGTTGACTTTAGGATGGTTTTGAACCAAATACTCAAACTGCATCTGTATGATATGGAAATGTATATTCAGACATTTTATCTCTCTTTTTGTGCAAAGAAATTAGTCTAACAGTAGAGTAGTAGCTTCTCTCTGTGATCAGTTTTATATCAGAAAAGTCAAATATTCCTTTGTGATGTTGGATAGGTTCTTACTTGGGATCTTTGTCTTTTGACAAAAAACCTGCTGCTGGCTTTTCATCAACATTTCAGGACTTGATGGATTTTTTTTTCTTTTTTTCTTTTGGTGTAACTTGAGACAAAAACAGTAGAAATGCTGGGTGGTTAGAACGGTTCATAACATTTGAACCTGCTCTTAATTTATTGGTAAATGATTTTTGCAGATTTTGAAGCCAAGATATCTGGAAGTACGGAAGCTGTGTTGGGTCATGAACAAATGGAAAAGATTTTTCTCTTTGCTTTTTTGCATTTTGGCTTCATATTAAGTTATTAAACAAGTGTAGGAAGAGATCAGTTCTTATGTTATGAGCCTAATCAAACATTTCTTCTCTTGGAGAATATTTTTGTGAAACGGTTGATATTTTTGAATGAAAATTCCTTCTTTCTTGGGGGGGGAAGCCATGAGAAGTTAAACTTGTTTTGAGTTTCTCACAGCGGCTGAAGGTTGCACATGCTCTGTTCTGTGTCCTAACTCATCCAAGGCGTGTTTATCCCTCAGGGGTTCGACCTGCGCTGCTCGTAACTTTGTGTTTGTTTTGTCTCTGCGTGTGAAAAAGAAGCTTGTATTTGTACCCTGCAGTTGTTTGTTGAGAGGTCCGGTGTGTCCACACCTTCATATCGACCCATAGAGGTGTGTGTTTGTCCCTTCAAGATGCATATCAATCATCCATGATGCATTAAAGCTTGTGAAAAATCTCCTCGGATTTTTTTTTAAAATTTATTTTCCGCCTTTTCGTTTGTGTGACTTCTCCAAGCTGCTACGCATTCCTCATAAAAAATGTTCTTGCCATCCAAACGCAGAGAGAGGCTCTGATCACTGAATCTTTGTTTCCTCATGTTTAAAACTCATCAGAGCTGCTGTTGGACTAAAGATGAAACTGTTTTTGCTCACAAGCGAAGCAAAAAGATATAATTTGGTTGCATCTTTTAAATAATAAAAATAAATAAAAAAATGTGGTGAGAGAGTAACTCATTCACTGTTCCAGCATTTTGAAATATTTCTGATTAGAAGGAAGAGTGCACTTAAGAATTAGCTTTAATAATTGTTAAAGTTATTTAAGAGAAAATAAACTACAACTTGTACACTCTTAGATCAGAAGTCGAGTCGGATACGACTTGGGAGCAGCTTATTGAAGGACGCCCAAATATTTGACCCAATAGTTTAGTTGAGTTTTGGAGCGTTTGCTCTGACAGAACCGGTGGAACTGGGTCGGGTTTGTAGGCCGCCCTGCTCACACACACCTTTCCAGATCTGCTCAGAGATTTCCTCCAAGGCTTTTTGATATGAGTGGACGATATGACCTTAAAGTTGTATCACGATATTTTGGGACAATGTTGTGATAACGGTAAAAGCAACAATAGGAACTATTTATTGCTACTTTTTTAGGTCGTAGCACCACAACCACAAATTCTGCTTTTGAGAAACAGCCATTTATATTGTGCTTTTTTACGCGTATTACATTACATAAAGAGGTGTGATTTGTATCACAGTGACTGCATTTAATCATATTTTCAAATTAATTGATAGTTTCATTGAATATACAGGGGAGGTAACAGTAAAACTAACAGCACAGACAGTTTTAGGGGATTTTAAACATTATTAATTGTAATTTATTGTGACAGTAAATCAAGATTCTTATCATAAGAAAATTATCTCAAATATATGATAAACAGTACAAATGCCCATGCCTACGTTTTGATGGCCGCTCCAAATCATTGACCCTCTCATTGTCTATTTGAAAGATGCGTAAAATAGAAAATAAAAATCACCAATAATTATTGTCTCCTCTGACAAAGTATGTAACATAAAAACAGGTTTCATTTTAGCTTCCTTTATGCCTTCATAAAGGTGAATTTCACTTAAAGAAAAACTGGAAAACACGATAATTAAGGCAGGAAATGCAAGAAAATAAATAGAATATTGTCCCGCAAAGCGGAAAGTCAGGTGTAACAGCAGAAACGGATCTAAAGGTTCACACAAAAAGTTCTTTGTGTTAAAAACAATAAGATTAACAATAATAATATACTGACCCAAACTACCATTAACTCCCCCGTTTCAACGCTTCATTCAGACCAGGAAGCCAACTCTTCCAGATGTTTAAGTTGCTCCATGTTGTTTCCAACACTCACCAGAGAATATTTAGTTTATCAAAACCGTCTCAATCTGATCACGACCAAGAAGGAAAAACTGCTCCGTGTTTCTCCACCAACAGCAGTCACCTCACCTGTTTACCATCTGTCATGTCATTTTTTTTAAGTTTGCACTTTGTTTCTTCCTCCCCCTCCTCCCCCCCCCAACCCAACACTCACCCTTGAATGCATCCCCCCACCCTCCTTCACCCACTCCTGGATTCCTCCTAACCCCTCACAGGCGCCACTCCCCCTTCCGGACGCTCGAGCCGGTGCGTCCTCCCGTTGTCCCTAACGACTACGTCTCGAGCCCGACGCGCAACACGGCGCCCCCCCAGCAGAGCCCCGCACGCACTGCATCCGTTAATCAGAGGAACCGCACGTACAGGTACCCCCTCACTCCCCCTCGCCCCTCCTTCTGCTTCCCAGCATGCCTCTGTACTCTTTAAACTTTAAACAAGCCCCCTTTCTACCCCTCCACCCCCGCTGCCAGCTTCTGAAAACCTTTCTTCTTCTTCTCTGAAGCGACTCTCCGCAGAAATCTTTTTGATGAGCTTTTGTCCTTCCAGTCACTCTCTGTGAAACTTCTGTCCGCTCTGGGGAGAAACACAAACCCAGTTTGAATCTGTGCCCCCATCTGTTGCTCACAAACTATTCCAGTCTGTAAAGACGAGAAAATCTTCCCCCGACTTTCCTCTGAATTTCTCTCCATCTACATCTCTTCATCTCTCAGCAGCTGCTTTTCTGTTGTAAATGTGCGCAAATGTAAAAAAAAAACGACACAATTTTGCAATTGAGGTGTGTCCATTAAATAAGTAACTAAATGAATATCACGCGATAAGTCATTAAAAACCACGGCAACGAAACAAAAACAAACCATCTTCCTTCCACTTCCTGTTGTCGTCTGTCGTTTCCACCAGTAGAAACATCCAGCTGCTGATCACGAGTCACGTGATGTGAAAAAAAGTGTTTATGTTGCAGTTTTGTAACCGACATCTGTTTCCATACGTCCAAAAACCACCAAAAACTTTTTTACAGAAAAACAAGTTTGTTTTGTTTTTTTCCTTTATTTTAATCTTCGTGTTTTTATTAAGCAACCTTATTTCTGTAATCTGTTGGCTGACGGAGACGCAGCTACTGGGCAAATAATTGCGCAATTTGACATTTCTAAAATAAATTTGCTTAATGGAAACACGCCAATTTGAAAAAAAAAATTCTCACTTTTTGGTGAAATGTTTTGGCAATAAGGTGAGGCGGGTTTATGTCGCAACACTGCAAGTCGCATGATCAACAGCTGGGTGTTGCCACTGGCGCAGAACATGCAGAATACAACAGGAAATAAAGAATGATGGTTTTTAATGACTTACTGTATGAACTATCTTATTCACATGTGATTTTTGACTGTGTTAGAAATACCACAACGACAAAATTGTGTTTTTTTTTATATTTGCGTTAATGTTATCAAGAGTTTTGCGTACATTTGTAATGGAAACGCAGCTCTTCACCGTCTTCCTACTTTCACACACTCTCATGTTTGTGTGTGTGGGTGTGTGTGTGTGTTCTGTTGCTACAGCGTCTCCTGTGTTGTCTGTCCTTATTCAGGCATCCAGCTGCTTTATTTATTAATTTAACTTGTCAGTCATTTCAGAGGCTCACTGACACATCGATGCTTCTTGAGGGTGCCACTTTAAGAGAATGTGGAAAAACTTTTTGCCTCTTATTGTTTTGTTGAAATGGCTAAATACGAGTTGAATAATTACACAATTAGCTGATTAAACGATGATTTAATTAATCACAAATATGTTTGCGTGAAGAAGAAAACAAGCCGGAGTGTGCATCGCATTGTGTGTGTGTGTGTGTTCTGACGCGCCTTGCCGCCCCGTCAGCAGCAGTGGGAGCAGCGGAGGAAGCCACCCCAGCAGCAGTCGCAGCAGCAGCCGAGAGAACAGCGGCAGTGGCAGCGTGGGCGTGCCCATCGCCGTGCCGACGCCTGCCCCGCCCACAGTATTCCCAGGTAACCCTAGGTTTCCTTTATCCTCCACAGCCGGAAACTAACTAAACTAATCCGAGCGTCGAGTTGTACTTGGGATCTGCTGTTCTTCCCCTCCTTCACCTGTCTTTTATTTTGTTTGTTTGTTTCCTTCCTTTTTGACCTTTAACCCCCTCACTTTTACCCATCAGGTTCAGCCCCTCTCCCACCTAACACGGCCAAATCTCCCCCTAACACTGCCACCACCCCCGGGCCACCTCCTTCTGTCCTAGACGGCCCACAACAGGCCCCTAACCCCTCTGTAGAGATCCCGCCTGTGCCCCCTCCCCCTCCTCAGCTCCCCGCCTCCATGGCCCCCTCAGGCACCGGCCCTGCTTCTTATGGCAACCCCGCACAAGGTGAGTGGGAGATGCTCACCCTGCACGCCCCCCCACCCTTCATCCCACCGCCCCCTGCTTGCTTTATCCATGTCTGGCTTGTAAACGTTCCTCACTGCAGTCAAAGAGTCGTTGGGTTTTCTCTGGATGCTGTCCGGTGTGTTTGTGTCTAGAGGTCAGAAACAAACACACCAAGATGCAACTTGCTCCATCCTCTTTATTATGTAATATTGTCTTTTTTTTTTTTTTATGCTTTCATCTTTGTTAATTTTTTTGGGCCCAAAAAAACATACCTGGAGTGTTTGTTTTTTTTCATGCATGTTTGAGAAATCCTTTAGTCTCCCATGGCAAACATTCAGCTGTGTAAAACGCCTGGGGGAACCAAGCTCCTCCTGAGAACTTCAGTTTCCAAGCTTCCAAGCTGTGACTCCCCCACTCAGCTCCTTCAGACTAGCCAGCAGCAATTAGCAAACAGCTGGTGGAACTGACCATCTGTTGAGCTTATTATAGGAGCTACTTCTCAGTGAAACGCTGAGAAAAATTTTGATGAAGGTTTAATAGAGCCATGTTGTGACGACTTCCTGAAGGCGGAGTTTCAGAAAGAGCAGGAGCTTCTTAAAGAGACAGAGACCCGATTTCAAACCATTAAATCATGAAATCAAATGTCTTTTAAAGGGGCAGTATCATGTTGTGTACAGACGCATATTGCCATTCATGTTACCTTCAGCTATAAAAATATTCCATATATCCAATATGATGGTAACGACTTCCACACAGAAGAGTGTTGAAATACACCTAGAAATACGCAAAGTAGTTGTGGCTCAGTCTAATCACTTCATTTTTGAGCGTTTGTCATCATGCTCCTCCCTGCATCTCACACAGAGGTCGTTGGCGTCTGGTGAGACGTTGTGTTGTTCTGATGTAAAATGCACGAACCGTTTGTTTTCTCTTTGTGTCTGTTTTTTGTTGTTTTCAGCTTTTTCTTCCCTGCTGGTGTCAGATTCCTGCCCTAAAAGGCAGTTTCTTGACTTTTCTCATCTTGAACATCATGAGTCATTTATGTTTTCCTTCAGTCATTTGAATTTCTGTCTATTTATATTAGTAGCAACTAAGATAAATAACAGATGGTGTACATTTAATTTAACGGAACTTAATCATAATTAATTAGCACCTAGCATTTTATTTGTAAGCTGCTTAAGTGTTGCAGAATTAGCCCAATATCATTCATTCCATCTGTTATTAAATGTTAATGTTTGTAGTTTCTTTCACCAACTGAGGAGTCTCTGCTGCCCCCTGCTGTCGTCTGTCGATAGGTGCGCCTCAGTTCTACAGCATGAACCGCCCGGCGCAGCAGCAGCCCCAGAACCCCCAGGTCGGGGGGTCCCTGCCGTTCCGCCGGCCCTCGTCGGTCACAGGCCAGCCCAACACGACCCACCACAACCAGAGCCAGCTGAACGGCGGGCCACACTTTGCCCAGAACCAAGGTAACGCAGAGCGGGTCCAGACTCGCTTTGTCACAAACTCCCTGGGTGTTTTTATTAGGGTTTTATGGGACAAAGCAGCACATAACTGTGGTAGATGATTAAATATTGTTGAATATTACTTTTCAGTCTTTAGAACATTTAGAAAATCATCTGTCCTTTTCCTTCTACTTAACATTTATGAGCTACTTTATGAGGTGAACTATTTAAAATACAAGACTTTGTAGGAGGGGCTGATCAGACACTTTTCATTTTCATTTCTGCTGCTCGACAAAAACGAAGCTTTTGTCTCTGAACTTTTTAGGTTGTAGCCAAAACTGATCTTTGGCTTGTTTCTTTCTTATTAAATCATTTCCTGTCCGACTCTGACGCTTCGTATCGACATCAGGACACTTCGCGCTTTCACTTTTTGTCTTATTGCAATATTTTGTCCCGTTTCTCTGCCAGAAATTGTCTGCTTGTATAACTTCAACTTGATAAGAGCTTCTTATGTCCTCCTTTCAAATATATTCACTTTACCAACACTTAAATCAAAATAAAATGGGAAAAATCAAATGAATATTCAGAGACTGAACTTTTTCTTTGAAGTCTCTGCTCTTCTTTTTCTGACCTTTAACTCTGTTGTGCTTCTCTTGTACTCTCTAACCTCATGCTGGTGTCTGATTATGTGTACTGGTGCTAGCAGGCCCACACGCGCCCCCTCCCCCATCCATGCAGATCACCCCCCAGCTGCCTCTCATGGGCTTTGTGGCCCGAGTTCAGGAGACTAGTAAGTAGTGTTTTAGCACCTTGCTTCCCTCTGCATGACCTTGGCTTGTGTGAACTCCACCTTCCTCATCAGATGGTGTCTCTTTTTGTTTCAATGTTTGGTTGATCTTGCTGTCCAACATGAGCTGCTGCTGCTCCACATTCAGACTGTTTAAACTAAACCTGCAGGAATTTTGTCTGAGATGATGCCATCATTAAAAGTGAATGTGGGATAACTGCAGGTTTCCGTGGCAGCAGATGTTGGTGGTTCATATTACTAAAGCATGTTACTGTGGGATATTTTTTTACTTTACATGCATCATATTTGTTTTTACGTCAGCACGCCTTTCTCTGAACCCGCATGGCACCTTGTTTACGTCCTAAACCCTTCAGCGTTTTCTTGATTGCCTCTTTCCTTCATAATGAGTCATCTCGCGTTTCCATGGCTACCTGTAGTTTCAGACGTGCCGCCGCCACCTCCGCCTGCCGACGAGCCGGTGTTCGAGGAGCCCACCCCGCCCCCGCCTCCGCCCGAGGACTATGAGGATGACGAGGAAGAAGAAGAGTCGGCGGTGGTGGAGTACACCGACCCCTACGCTGAGGAAGACCCACCATGGGCTCCACGCAGCTATCTGGAGAAAGGTTTGTGTTCAGAAAGGAAAAATCACATAAACTGTATTCATACATTTACTTAAAAAATCATGTGTTTATTTGTTTTGGACACAGTTTGTTTTTCTTCTCAATCTGAATTTACTTCAAAGCTGGAAAACCAACCAGTTTAAATGAACTCTGCCTGTTTTCTCACGTTCAGCAGTAAAATGTCTTAACTTCCCCAGAAGCTTCCTAATGTCCTGAAGATGTTTTTTGATGTTCAAATGACAGAGGAACACTTCACGTACGTCCTTTCCCTCTTTCCTTGCCTCAGTGGTGGCCATTTACGATTACACCCGCGACAAAGAAGACGAGCTGTCCTTCCAGGAGGGCGCCATCATCTACGTGATCAAGAAGAACGACGACGGCTGGTTTGAGGGCGTGATGAACGGGACCACGGGTCTCTTCCCCGGTAACTATGTAGAGTCCATCATGCACTACGCCGATTGAGCAGCCCTCCTCTGATGGGAGCGGGCGGAGACTTGGATCAGACGGAGCATGACCTCCATCTGAGCGCAGCTGTTCTAAAGGACACGACAAACTGAGGTCATTCTTTCGACATAGTTGTCGCCATTGTAAAACAACCACTGCTCTAGATATATCCTTCCTTGTAATGTTTCTTTCTTTATTTGACCAAGCAGGAGTGTTGTTAAGTTATGAAGCCACTACATTTTTTGTTTTGTTTTGTTGTCGTTTACCAAGTCGCCCTTACTTTAAACAATATTTATTTGTAGTCGAAGAAAGGGCTGGAGGAAAATGCCTTCATGTGTAGATTTCTCCTCAACACTCCAGAGACAACAAGATCCTCAATAAGTGGGGGGGAGGGGGCTGGGTTTCCAGATTTCCAGTCGGGTACCTCAGGGACGGTGCCAAAGCTGAGCAAGACAAGCACACAGGATGTCTCAGCGCGACATCTGTAGGCAAACGAGTGCTTTAAGGTGAGAGTTCAGATTATTTTCTGCAAAGTTTTATTTGACGAAATGCAACGTTTCAGGCAGTCGGGTCGATTCGTGCTTCACTTCGCAAGCCGGCGTGCGATTTCCGAAGAGAAGGAATCCTCATCCAGCCCTGGAATAACACGAGTTTTTTGGAAGCGCAGCATTTATTTTTCTTTTATTATTTTTTTCCCCTCTTTTCTTTTTATGGTTTTGCTTGCAGAGCGTCAGACTGCATGTTTTCTTTCCTATTGATTACCGTCTTAATATTTTCAGATTTGGTGTGGTTTGGTTTTTCTATATTCGCCCTCTTACTCAGACGACGTCATATCTCGGTCATCTCTCAGACGCTTGTGCCATATTGAAGTGTGTGTTGCTGTTCAGAGGTTATCTATCACTTCATTTGCAATAAAACTCGCCGTGGCGGTTCGAGGGTGGGACTGGTACTGAAATGCAAAACTTTCTCAGCTTCTCCCCCCGAGTCGTTTCAAATCAAAAGCACATACGTTTGTAATAAAAAAAAGTGTAGAAGAAGAAATAATATAACTGTGAGATGTATTATGTCCTCACAAAGGGACTTGTTGAATATGAAAAGAAGCCAGCTGTCGTGTTGAAATGGTTTTAGCGGCCATACCAAGTAAAAAAAAAAAAGAAATAAAATTCACTTGTCCTCCGTATAGTTCAATACGCTTGGCCGTTGGGTGTTTCCACCATGTCGGAATCTTTATTTTTTATTTTAAATGGAGAAAAAAAATAAAAGAAATAAGTGGGTCTGTATGTGAGTCTTGCATGCCATTGTTCTTATCTGTAAACCTACATGGCGAGATCACCCATTTCTAAGAAAAAGACGAGCCGCCCTGACCAGTAACAACCAGCCTCATCCAAAGAGACTGTCTAACTTCAAGCCCACGTCCGAGGAGTCGCTCTCCGACCTGAAAGTAGCCGTCATTACGTCACCCGTGGACCATTATGTGCAAGCTGCTAGTGAATCCAGCAGGCGGGATATTTACGTAACACTACATAGATGACACTAAACGGTCAAAACTTACATTTTAAGGCCTTTGGCCTGCAGGATTCACAACCTTCTGGAATCACGGATGTCCCTTGGGACGTCAGGTTAACAGTCCATAATGCCATTGTGTTGCACAGTCAAAGTTGAATTGCAGAAGTATCATATTTGTAAAATCATGAGAACAAAGACAATAAAGTTATTAAGATTTACTGGTGCACACGTGTCTATTTTTGTGGCTCAGATTTAAGGAGGTTGGTTGTAGACATGGTTCTGGGGTGAATGTTAGCTTGTTTGGCTAATTAAGGCTGAGCAGCTTTAGCTTTCTACATCGCATTTCCTCTGCATGCGAAGCAGGTCTAAAAATCAATCACTCTCTTCTCTTCTGTGAGAGAGGTTTGACTGTTTCAGGCACAGACATCAATACGTAGACGCCTCATGGAGCGCCGAGTCCTACGTAACAGCG
>NW_015113572.1:234296-237279 GCF_001443285.1 Poecilia latipinna
AAGAACTGTGAGCTTTATTGCAGCTCACAGTTCTTAAATTCTGTAGCCTTCACTGTACTTTTAATTCTGCTCCTTAGTTGCATCTTTTCGGGTCTGCTACTGCCTCTAGTGGTGTGGGCGTAGTAACATAACTACATCACTAAATCAAAATATAAAATCTTTACTATTAGTTCAGACATTACTGGCACCATAAAAGGGTAAATTCTCTAACACCATACTTTTTCATTTTCTTAGGGATGTAGGGCTAATCAAATGACCTAAACAAGACCTTTACATGCAAGACCTCCTATAATGTGAAGGTCCTTTACATTATAGAAGGAATAAAAGAAATGAGACATGATCAACTATAAAAACCATTTGCAATGTATACGTAAGAAACTTAATTGAGCCAAAGTCAATAACGAAGAAATTAGCCAACACAGATTGAAAGACTTTGTTCACTGCAGTCAGTGAACGAAGCTACAAGCAGGTTATAACCCTCAAGGAACCCAGAGCCCAGAAAATCGATATCATTGTTCACAACTTTTTCTGTTTGCTGATTGTCCCAGATGAAATCCTGCTGGAGAAACCGAGGTTAATGGGAGAAATCTCAGACAGAGCAACTGAATCGAGATGAGAATCAAGCTGAACTGCATGGAAAGGCATTTGCCCTGCTAATCTTCCACATCGGGTTGATGGGGTAACAGGTCCAGAAGGGAACCGCAGACATCTCTCCCCGGCCAGATTAGACACATAGACCATCTTCATCAGTTCATTTTAAATCCTGCATCGTATTCAAAAACAATCTAATTATTAATAATAATGTCACCAAAAGCTGCTAATGCTGCTCATCTGACGGAAACATAAGAGAGAAGCTACTATCCTTTTAAAAACAGACATAAACATTTGTTTACCAGTTGGTTTAATGGTTAAAATACAAGAAAAGTGAAAAACCAACAGACTCATAACCAGTTTACAGCAAAGCATAGAAATGGACTCATTTGTCTCCTTCCCGGCTATCAGCAATGTGGGCTGCTGACGCTGTGCTGCTGTTGGTGTCAAGCTCTCAGTTACACAGAAAAAGCTGGAAGACATCACGTTCTGTCTATTGTTTACGTTTCTGCACCGTACAGAACAAATGTGTTCAAGTGGGTTGTTTACAACCCATCAAATATGGAGCGGCAGCATCATTTCTTTAGGATCATTCTTTATTCTATTTTTATGCTAACATGTAAAATTATTAAACCAAAATTATTTCTTTGTAGCTCTTCTCCAAGCAGGCAAAATTTATTGTCGCAATTTACAGCAACAGCAAATGTTTGTAAGTTACATTTAATTTTACTTTTAAATTATTTTTAAGTCAATATGATTCAAAATTTTAAACCTGATAGAATGATGAAAAATCCCACTTAAATGAATGGTTTTAATATACCATCTTCAATCTAAACTTAACATTTAACCATTAAAATCCCTGTTTTAATCCCTAGCCTCCTGAAATATACCCTTCTGAAGTTCGTCATGGCGCCTCGAATGATTAAGTAACGCAGTTGCAAAGGGTTAATAGTTTGAGTCATGCAGAGCTGACTTGACCGTTTCCATAGCAACGATCAGAAGCAAGACATTCCCCCAGAACTGCAGTGACTCATAGTAGCTATGACCTCATCTATGACATAGATCAAAGAACATCTGAGGTTATGAATGCTTGGATCATAAAACAGGAGGTTATATACAAGCAGCTTTTTGATTGTTAGCACCGTGTTTGAAAAATATTTTGACNTTATTTTTTTTTTTTTTTTTAAACCTTTTCCCAAAAGGGGGTTTAAGGTTCTTTTTTTTTTTTTTTTTTTTTGAGCACCTGCCCCTTTAGTGGTCTCTGCACGGCCCTGCAGCCTCAGGAGATGATTGAGGGATGAAGAGACTCTGATTTCCGGTTCTTGTTCTAATGAGGTCTGCTGTCTCCTGATCCATTCTGTCTGACATCATACAGCAGCACACCGCGCCACGATGAACACATTTGTTTTAATTGCCTGTATTCATCCTCACTAACATTGTTGAGTCTGGGATTTGCGTCTGCCCTCTGGTCTGTATCTTTACGAGAGGTTTTGCTTCTAAGGACGTTGGCATATCAGATCGAGGACGTTTTGAAAAGACGCGGTTGATAGCAGATGGTTAGAGAGAGGAAATATGAGAAAATGACAGGGACAGTGAATATACTAAACATATCTCAAGAGCTCGTTATTGGACCAAAATAATCCAAATTTTTTTCCCCTCTTGCTCTCGGCGAAGGCAGACGCTTTTTTCCTCTGCTCCCTCCCTGCCCATGCCTGCCCTGGTTTCTCTGTTTTTGTCCCGTCTTTTTCTATATTTTTGGAGCCTTTCTTTGGACATCCTCCAAATCTACAAATTATGGATCTGGTAAACCGGTCTCTCAATGCAATTGGTCAAATTTTCTCGACGAGAAGTCTGGGCACAGGAGAGCCCTCTTGTCCTGCGGGGACACACCCAGCAGGATTCACCCTGGATTTATTCATGATAACAGGATTTCTGCTGTTTGGAGCTTGCGGATACCTGGTTTATCGTCAAATTTGTGACGGACTTGGCTGAACTAGCAAACACTCAGACTGTTGGTGTGGACAGAGACGAGGACTCTCAAACTCACTAACGAGTTGGAATCGATCTTGGAGAAGTTGCTAGATTCGGTTCAGTGGAACAACCAAACTAATTTGGATGAATGGGAACCGAGATGTATCGGAGAGACTTTAGGGAAGATTGAAATTTATAATCTTCCCGACCTAAGACATTCTGTTTCTGAATTGGTTTTCCCCATGTGGCCTTGGAAGGGCTGCATATTTCTAATCTCCTTGAAGATATGTAAACACAACGCTCTTCTCTCCTCAGCCCCTCCTGTATCCATGGAGTTGCGAAGCTGAGCGCTCCCAAGGACATTCCTGGATAGACAACACCTGTATCGGACATTGCTGGGAGGCTCAGTAACGTGGTTTCA
>NW_015113572.1:243202-247277 GCF_001443285.1 Poecilia latipinna
GCTGCTATTAGCTCATTAAACATCTGCTGACTGATGATCTGTCAGAGTTGGTGTTTAACTCGCCTTTTATTTTCTAACTGGACTGAAACAGAATTCCACACCACATCTACAGGTTGTCAAAGTCAAGCCAGCATAACTGAACTACTTCCCTCTCCCTCCATATTTTTTTCTTAATTAACTTTTTCCTGACCTGTTTATCTAGTGATAGTGTAGCAAGGTAAGGCATCCCTTTCTCTTTTACCATGCGTATATTTAAAATTTAGTACGTATATTGACAATCTAATACCCAAGTACTTCATTAAAGCTTTGCATTTTACATATTTTATAATATGTTTGGTAAAATACCGAGTTATTTTGTCCTCTAATTTTAAATATGCATTTTGATGAATGAATTAGAGAATTATAATAGTTGTCAGGCGACAAGCACAATTAGAGGAATGAACAGTCACATAAGGCTTCTGCATGTTGGTGTTCCCGCTAAAGCCTGAATGTAACCAATTTGGGTTGTCTTTGCCCTTTTATCACAGCCTGTGGGGTTTTCCCTGACTGGGAACGAGAATATAACCTGTTGAATGTAGCCAATCAGAAAGCGCAGCGACGTAAGAACAGAGGGGAATCCCAAACAGCTGACATATGGCGCAACTGAGAGTCCGGGAACACCGGTGGATATCGGAGATTATATATGGAAATGTGTATTATTATATGTAAAGGTCATTATTATATATGTTTATTATGTTTATGAAGTTAAAAATGTTAACTATGAAAAAACATATTCACCTCCAAATCATATTGCAGCAAATAAAGCGGCTGCTCCCGTCTTCTTTTATCCACCGCCATTTCTTTATATTACGTCTTTTATCTCTTAAAATGAGACCAAAAACTATCACTATTGCTNGAACTGATCTGACCATTTCCCTAGCAACGATCAGAAGCAAGACATTGCCCCAGAACTAGAGACTCATTGTAGCTATGACCTCATCTATGACATAGATCTATGTCATAGATCAAAGAACATGTGAAGTTCTAAATGCTTGCATCTCAAAACAGGAGGTTATATACAAGTAAGTAGCTCTTGGACAATTACCACTAAATTCCCCCTTTTCAAGAACTTTAAGAATGGCAGAAATTGCAGCCACAATGTTTTTTCCTCTGACGTTTGCCACCGGCTATCTGATAACCACCGGAGCGAGGAAAGTGTTAAACAAAGTACTCCCTGGAATTACTTTTGATATTAATAGTCACAAGGACGTGATCGACTATGATGAGTTTGATTCGCACCTTTTCCTTCCTTCCCCGGCTGGGGAAGTGTACTCGGAGAAGAAACGGATCTCTCAAGACGAGTGCCCTCACTCAGAATATGATGCTTTTGATGAATATCTTTTCAATCCTTCCAAGAGTAGGAAGCAAACTTCAAACTTCAAAAACACACTGGCCAGGCAAAACTCCCCGGATGGGGAAGTTTGCTCTGAGTTTTCAGACCGTAAAAAGGCGTTGGAAGACAATATCCCTGGATCGAACACTGCAGTAGGGAACAATATCTCCAGTCTTTCAAAAAAGCAAACTTCCTCATCTTGGGGAGTTTATTATTATGATTCAGCAGGGTATTGTGTGAGTCTTCAGACAGATAAATCTGAAATGAGTCTTCAGACAGATCTGTCTGAAGACTTTACCCTGGGAGAGTCCGTCATAGAAGAAAACGGAAGTGAAGAGAAGAGATGTAATGCCGAAAAGGGCAAATATCCACCCAAACGTCGAACTTACAATTCTTGCTGTCCACCTTCTTGACTGACAGGGGTAGCAGCTTAAGAAGGGAGGTCCAGACTTCCCTCTCCCCAGCAACTTGTACCATGTCCTCTGGGGGAATCCCAAGGTGTTCACAGGCCGGCCAAGAGACATAGTCCAGCGTGTCCTGGGTCTTCCCCGGGGAAGACTCAGGGGCTGGACATACTTCCACTCTGGAGTTGCCCATGATGAGAGGCGCCAGGCAAGAGTGGGCATACTTTGTTGCCACCTGTCTCGGCGCCTGTACGTTGGGGTTTACCCTGGTGAACAAGAGGGTAGCCTCCCTCCCTTATGGGTGGGGGGACGGGTTCTGACTGTTTGTGCTGACGGGCCGAACAGCAGTTCAGATTACCTACCCTTCTTGAAGTCCTTGGAGGGGGTACCGGATAGTGCCCCTCCTGGGGACTCCCTTGTTCTGCTGGGGGCGCTTCAATGCTCACGTGGGCAATGACAGTAAGACCTGGAGGGGCGTGGTTGGGAGGAACGGCTCCCCCGATCTGAACTCGAGTGGTGCTCTGTTGTTGGACTTCTGTGCTCATCATGGACTGTCCATAACGGACACCATGTTCAGGCATAAGGGTGTCCATATGTGCACTTGGCACTGGGACACCCTAGGCCACAGTTCGATGATCGACTTTGTCATCGTTTCATCGGATCTGTGGCCGTATGTCTTGGACACTCGGGTGAGGAGAGGTGCGGAGCTGTCCACTGACGCTTCACTGTTGTGTCTCAGTCCAGTCTGTTGTCCAGATGAACACTGAAGTGTTTATATTCTTCAACCACCTCCACTTCTTCTCCCATGATGGAAATGGGGTTTGATTTAATCCTCCTGTTTGTCCTGAAATCAACAATCATCTCCTTTGTTCTCTGATGCTCCGGCTTCCTGGCCACAGTCTGAATTCATGACTCTAAATTCTAAACTCTAAATTCTCCTTAGGTGTCAATAAAATATCAAAAATAAAACATCAGGGCTGCACAGTTGATAGCACTGTTGCTTTGCAGCAGTAAAGTCTTGGGTTTGAATCCCAGCCTGGGTTCTTTATGCATGGGGTTTGCATGTTCTCCATGTGCATGAGTGGGTTCTCTCCGGGTGCTCCGGCTTCCTCCCACAGTACAAAAAGATTTTGTGCACATTAGATAATAGATGGATGATAGAAGAAAATGTTAAGTTGTTTATAATAATTATTATTGTTCTTAGTAATAATAGCAATACTAATATGAATATTAATAGATTAGTATGTTAATCAATGTAATAAATAATAATAATCAAATAATAATTATTATTTATTATATTGATAATTATTAGTAGTATTGCTAATGATAGTAATAATAATAACATAAAGTTATCATTTAATATTATTATTGCTATTGTTTTTAATAATAGTATTATTATTGTTATTATTATTATTAAAAAACAATAGCAATAATAATATAAAATTATAACATAAAGTCATTATAATTAAAAACAATAGAAAGGGTTAGATTAATTATTCTTCTACAGAAATGAATAAATTATAATGACAAAGTTATAATTTAATATTGTTATTATTGCTATTGTTTTTAATAATTGTAATAATAATAATAATAGTACTAATAATATCCCCACAAAAAACTGAATATTCAGTCCATCACAGTTTTATGTTTTTATGGCTTGATGTTTATTTTGCGATTATTAATAAGTGATCAATGTGGTAGATTAGCTACTGCTGCTATTAGCTCATTAAACACCTGCTGTACTGATGATCTGTCAGAGTTGGTGTTTAACTCGCCTTTTATTTTCTAACTGAACTGAAACAGAATTCCACACCACATCTAGATGTTTAGGTTGTCAAAGTCAAGCTAGCATAACTGAACTACTTCCCTCTCCCTCCATATTTTTTTCTTAATTAACTTTTTCCTGACCTGTTTATCTAGTGATAGTGTAGCAAGGAAAGGCATCCCTTTCTCTTTTATCACGTATATTGACAATCTAATACCCATGTACTTCATTAAAGCTTTGCATTTTACATATTTTATAATATGTTTGGTAAAATACCGAGTTATTTTGTCCTCTAATTTTAAATACGCATTTTGATGAATGAATTAGAGAATTATAATAGTTGTCAGGCGACAAGCACAATTAGGGGAATGAACAGTCACATAAGGCTTCTGCATGTTGGTGTTCCCGCTAAAGCCTGAATGTACCCAATTTGGGTTGTCTTTGCCCTTTTATCACAGCCTGTGGGGTTTTCCCTGACTGGGAACGAGAATATAACCTGTTGAATGTAGCCAATCAGAAAGCGCAGCGACGTAA
>NW_015113572.1:252652-253727 GCF_001443285.1 Poecilia latipinna
ACATTAAATAAGCAAATAATCAAATCAATATAGTCTACTAAAAGCACAATAAAAAACTTAATCATAGCAAAAAATGTTACTATATCAGGGTCTGCTGTGTTTCTCTCCTAATCTATTCTGTCTAGTATCACACTGCGCCACGATGGACACTTTTTTTAAAATTGCCTGTGTTCATCCTCACTGACGTTACTCAGTCTGGGATTTGAATTTAGCTGATATTTATATTTTTTAATTAATTTTTTAATATATTTTTTAATTAATAAATATTTCCTGTGTTTTATTTTGGTCATTATTGTTACACTTAGTGTTGATATGTTTGTGTTAGGCGTGTCTATCGGACATTTATAGAAATACGGAACAAATCGCGTCCCGTATCGGTTCAATATGGGACGCAACATTTAACAGCCAAATACAGGACGATTCCGTATTTTAAGGGACTAGTGGCAACCCTACTTGTCACCAACTTCGTTCGGAACACGAAATCAATCAATCAAATTTTATTTGTATAGCACATTTCAGCAGCAAGGCATTTCAAAGGCAATTAAAATAAAAACAGCATGTGACACTGAAAAAACTGAGAAAGCAAAAGACATTTTGAAAAAGATTAAAAAAGATAAAAGCATTAAAACCCGCACCCCTTTTAGGACTTCAGTTAGATATTGTTTAACTGTCGTTTAACGGGGGCTCTAACCCTCTGGGACTTTAGTCAAAAACACCGTTTGACAAGGACTCCAACCTCTAGGTTTTTAGTTGAAATGTCATTTATCTTTCTATTAGAACAAGTGGAACAACCGTACATGACATAGACTTTCTGCCTCTTGAAGCTGGATCAACAGAAGTAAACGGGCTGCATTTACTTTTTGACCGCCATCGGCATTGCGTGACGTTTTCACTTACGTCATCTGAAATCCACCAATACTTTGGGCCACATCTAGTTACCAAACCCAAAAAATACACATTAGTGACCATTAAGTGCCTGAAACCATAGACATTAATACGTAGACGCCTCATGGAGCGGGTCGGCCCGTTGCAGCGATACGTAATCGCGTCCGCCATATTGAATGTGGCATCTCTG
>NW_015113572.1:259420-271598 GCF_001443285.1 Poecilia latipinna
GTTTGGTCACTAGATGGCGCTGAGGCCTCACGTATATGAGCCGTGGGCCGACAGCCAGGTGTTGACTCCTCCGCCGCAGTTTTTGACCGCTGCGGCGGAGTCTTTGTTTATATCCTCCCGACTACCAGTAGTTCATTTTTGTCCTCTGTAGAGGACATTTCTAAACTTGAACATCTCCCACCCCCTTGCATTCTACTGAATTAATTCATTTTGGTATCTGGAGAGGACATTTAGGGCTTTTCAATGATACATGTGAAGGGGTGGGACTTTTGTACGTACCTTTTTCTAATTCATAAAAATGGCGTTCATCAGTAATTTTATGGGAAGAGACAAAGTAAGTGCATAAAACATTTTATTACCTTACAAAGACTGTGGGATTTAAAAAAAAACTGGTGATTGGACTATTTTTTTCCAGGTAGTCAGGATATTTTAATTCATCTCGGAGTTACTGGGTTTGTGCACAAATTGTCTCGTCTGAATTGAGTACAATCTAAAATTGCAGCTGCTCAGCACGTCATAGAAAAGGTCAACAGTATACACAAATGTCAGAAATAAAGCAGGGAGGCAGTCAACATAACGGCATGCTTTATTGATATACAGTAAAGCATTTTATAGTACAGTAGTAAGGCATACATTTGATGGACTGATATGTTGTGAAGTACCGACGGGTTATTTGAAAAAATTAGGTGAAAATGACATTCTTTGAAATAGAAAATTAAAGAAATCAACCTGGATCAAAATTTCAAACTCACTGGGTCATGCTGCAGGAATCTGATGAAACAACTGATTATTTATTACAAATTAAGATTTTTTTTCTCTCTTAGTCACACGTTAATATCAGAGCTCCTCACACAGAACGAAACCAACCTGCTTTGAACCAAAGACAAAACGTAACACGAAAAACCAGATTAGGCTCGACAGAACATTCAGCGTCCACCAGTGCTCAATTAGAAATATCTTTTTGATTTTTACTAATCTTGGAGTGTGGAACTGATTAGAGGTCAAACTAACATCCAAACTTCACATGAGGTTGTTGAGTTAATAACAGGTAGTGGAAATCAAACAGTTTAAATGTTCCTGTGCCGCATGGACCAAGGCATTGACTGTTAAAGTTTCTCTACTGAGGAAGACTTTTCTTTCTCTGTGCGAAACGGGAGCAGATTCATTCTTCTGCTTTAGTTGATAGAAAAAATACATCTGATCAAAACTTGGTTTGCACTTGAACACTTTGGCCTTTGGAGATTGAATGGTTTGAGTCAACATGTTAAAAAGCAAGTCAGAAATCTGACCTTTTAGGGAAATGACAAATTTGTAGTTGCAACAAGACAGATGTTAGATTTGTGAAAGCCAAGTGATCAGCTGCAAATTAACGTGTCAAATTGGTCTACCAAGTAAAAAGTAAAAAAAAAAACTTTGTTCAGACAAGGGGAACAAACTCAACAGCGCCCCCTAGTAACTTTCTGAAAACTCTTCTTGATGCAACGATGGTGTGCGAGGCCTTTTTCTTTTCTTTTTTTAACTTTTCTTTACTGTTATTAGGATCATCAGAGCTTGTATTGGGTATTAATATCCATCCAGTTTTTAAAAAGTAGCATCCCTCCACTCCAGGAAAAAAAAAAAAAAAAAAACTTAGGAAATTTTAGGCACCACACTCACTCACTCACACACACACACACACACAGAGAACTGCCTCTTAGAAAACACCCTCATTGTTACAATCGTTTGAAACTAGTGAGAAATGCTTCAGCTCGTTTCCCCAGTTAGAAAGAGATAGCAAATATACGAGGACACTGAAGACACCGTCTCTGTTTCTCAACCCCGCTTCTCGTTTTATACAATTGCATAGAAGTTTAAAAACCAGCTTCTTTTGACAATAAAACAGGATGTTTTAAGAAACTACTCAAATCTTAGTGTTTTTTTTTTTGTACTTGTTGCTTTAACTGCAATCCTTCACAAAAATAGACATTATATTCTCTGTGTAAACAGTTTCCAATCCAGTTGTTTCGACTAGAAAAGCATGCGGTATGATAGGGGGATCAAAAAGGACGCGGCAGTTCCACGCTGCGCTCCGCGGTCATGGCGCTGACCAGCGACTCCATGGCGCGGCCCAGATCGTCCGCCATGTGGAACAGGCTGCCGATGCTGGGACCTGCAGGGAGAGGATCAGGATCACTAAAAATAAAAGGTAAGTGACTTTGTCCTCTAGAATCCCAATTCTTTAACCTCTTAACTGTCACCCTCACAATGCTGGTTTATAGGTCGATGTCATCGTGCCAGTTAAGGGGTTAAACTCAGGGATAAATCCCATCACAAAGAAGAAAAATGTTTTCATATGCTAACATAATAGACAAAATATGTTGGCATATGAAAATGTATTTCTTGGAATGTTTCATTATTTTTGTCTTTAAACTTTAAGAACTTTGTGGGGTTTTTTACAGTCAGTTTGTTAGTTCAGTAGCTGCATATTGACCAGAGGTCAGCAACTTTCACACTTTATAGACCCAATGTATTTTCCTGGCACATTTTACAGCATAGTCAACTATTAGAGACCCAATTTCCAAAATATGTAATTTTGGAAGCTGAAGGTTGCTGACCTCTGACCCTTGATGTGGAACCATCCATGCATGACCGCTTGAACTTTCCAGATCTTGTCACAATAAAAAAGCAGAAAATAGAAAAAGCAAAACTTGGTTTTAAAATGTTCTTAGTGTGGACTGAAAAGTGTGGCATGCATTTTGTCTTCAGGCAAAATTGATAGTGGAAAGCAAAAACACTGGTGTTATTGTATCCTTAATGCGATAAAACTGTTTCTTCATTTGTGAAATGTGAAAAATTTTCTTTCAATTTAGTAGCTCTCGCTTTTGTCTGAGATTTTAATGTATTTTAATCATTGACAATATGCTTTAGCCATGCATAGAAGACTAAGAAATCTTCTATAAGCTGATTGAAAAGGCTGTTTGCTGTTCTTGTGTTTACTGGAGTATGGCACCGTGTTTAGCGCCTCTTACAGGGGAGGAGGAGTAAAAGCGGCATTTTGGGCCGTTCTGTTTGATGTTTGCAGTGGACAAAGCTAAAGCATGTTGCAAAATCAGTGCCAAAACTTGATTATTTTTATTTAAGGATGCACTGCATGACACACTTTTCAGATTTTTTTAATTTTTAAAACTATATAGCATTTTAAGTGAACAATAATTAGAAAGTTTAAGCATCATCAGGTAAATTGTGGTGAAGTTCAAGAGGCAAATACAACAATAGAACAATCATTTGATCTATTGTTGTATGACAGACGACTACATTTCTGCCTAAAAACTTAGATATTCTGTGCTGTCAAAAAGTTGTACATTTGTGAGAAGTGACATGATATCTTTTCTAGGAGTTTTCTTTCCTCTCATCAGATCGACAAATCACCATGAAGAAGCAGCTCCAACATGGCAGATGTCACAGAAAACTTGAGTTTTGCTTTCTTTCTTATAGATGCAAGACTTGACAATGTCAGAGAATATTTTAGTTTTGATTTCATCTTTGCAAATGTACAAATTTTCAACGGAATATCAAAGTGTTTTCTTGCAGATAAGAGGAATTAGTCTGGATGTTTACTCTGGTAGACAGAACTGATCCAACAAAACCTCCAGTTAAACCCCTTTGATGGTGAAACTCTGCCTCCTACTGACAGAAAATAGTAACTGCAGTCTACTTTCAGCTGTTTTATAGTAACGGTCAATTAGCAAAATAAATCCCATGTCCTCAGGAAGAATATTTAACAATAAATATTTTCTTCAAACTTACAAATAAAATCAGAGCAAACGACATGCTACCAGTTTGGTTATTTCATGGTGCAAACAAGTTCTACAGACGAAGAGGTGGGGAGAGGGAACACTGAGCGACTGACCTCTCATGGATGTCCCCTTCTCCCGCCTGGCTCAACGAGAAATAGGAAGAAAAGACATGAAGAAAGAGGGAAAAGTCATCCTTCTGTTTGGATGTCGAAGGAGTTACACTGAAATTAATGTTTCCAAACTAAGTTTTGAAGGAACGAGAGCACAAAGAAGAATGAGACGTAACAAAGAGGAAATAAAGTTTGAAATATTTTCAGACCTGAAACTAAACCTCACAACTGAGATTAGAAAAACGGACACATATTAAGATGTTCCAGTCGACATTGAACATTTGTATACAGGAAGTGAAGTCTGTTGTACCCTGGCTGTGAGGGAAAGTGTTGTTGAGCTGCTCCACGACTTCCTCCAGGCCAGATGCATCTTGGGAAGGACTGGAAAACTCATCATCGCCTAAAAACCGACAAATCGTTTGATGGTTTATAAACATCAATGGAGGTAACCGACCGTTTCCTGCTCCACTGGCTGCAGGGTGAAGGCTCTTTACCCATTGTGTCAGTAGTCTGGCTGGCTGCCACACGCAGCAGCGGCAGGGACGAGTCGGAGCGCTGGGAGGAGGTGGAGGGGGAGGAGAGGGCCGTGCCGTTCACCTTGGAATCCGTCTGATAAACACGCGCGCACACACACACACACACACACACACACACACACACACACACACACACACACACACACACACACACGAGTGAGTCGTCGACTGCCACCATTGCTGAACCAGAGATAACTGACCATGACTGGCCAGATGTCTGATGCCTCAGTTCATTGCATAGAAATACTGAAGTTCACATTAATGATCATGTTAATTATCATATTCTATTTGAGTCCTCAAACTTTTTGTCACCGATCATGTTGACAGACATTTTAAAACATCAACACTTCTGACTATTTTTCACATTATTCAAACTAAATGAAACTAAAATAATGTTTTTCTTGCATCAAATGTTGAGATTTCCAGGTTTAAATTTGGAATATTTGACTTTCCAAACTTGGGCTTGACGGTCAACATAGTTTGGATGTCTACGGAGTTTCACTGAACTTGGGCTAAATTTAGTGTTTCTGAGCATTTTTTTGTTTACAAAGACTAAAAAAATTTTTTTGGAATGTAGCCATTTTGGACATCAAGCTCGAGATGGAATGTTAAACCTTAAAAAAAATATGTATTTTTGTTTCATTCACATGTACTGATGTTTTAAAATGTCTGTCAACATGACCAGTGACAAAACGTTTGAGGATATTATCATATCCTCAAACAGGATATGATAATTGACATGATTCAAAATGGCTACCTTCCATAAGTAGCAATTTTGGCTATAGGACAAATTGTCAACAAAGTTTGATACCAACAAAGAAAAAGCAGTCCCACTACTGAGGTACTGTTACCTCAGTAAAAGGCATTTAAATGTGTTAATTGCTTATGGAGTTCCTCAAGGCATCCTTCTCGGGACTTTTTCATTATGGTCTAATTTATCTAATTATTTACATCTAATATGGAAAAACTGCTGATGGTTTTACAACCAAGTTGCTTATTTAGCAAATCAAAAGCAGAACCAGTTCTAAACGTGGTGGCCATATTCAATTTGTCTTGATGAGTCAGCTCTTTTCTCTGGTCCAGCTCACAGTGTTTGGTGCAGTTAAAGAGACGGGATGATCACCTGCTCCAGAAGCTGCCTCAGCCTGTGCAGCTGGGACTCCAGCTGTTTGTTGTGGTCCTCCAGTATCTGCATGCGGGCCTCCAGGCGGCCTTTGTGCTGCCGCAGCAGCTTGGCCTCGGCGATGAGCTCGGCGTCTCGAGCGCTCTGCGGCGACACCGGCAGCATCTCGGGCGGCGAAGGCAGCGGAGACAGACCCTTCCTGTCGTGGGCTTTTTTCAGACGGTCGTACTCGGCCTGCAGCTTCCTGTAAGGAGAACCGCAGAGTTTTCAGTGAGAGCTCCCGGAAGCGTATTTTAGTTACAATCAGGGACAGTTTTTTTTTTAAATTCATGCGGGGGGGGGGCGGGGAAGGCTACTGGATTTTACGTACTTTAGGCTTTATTTTAACTGTTGGGGTTGCAAAGTTACTTTGTGGTTCTGAAAACATTTTGTTTAGGATGTGGAAGTGAGTTTTGCTCCCACTTAAATTTTTCCTTATTCCAAGGCCAACCCAATCACAGAAACATCTAACCTGAGACATGATTTTCATTCTTTTTTGATTTGGAATTAAAAAAAAGGCCCGTTAGATAAAGAAATTTTTTACATTTTGTTCATTTTTCTAACTTGTGATTTTAAGTGTTTGTTATATCTGGAGGCGAATACATCGGATTTTATTTAGTGATTTCAGAATAAAAATTCACACCACACTTCAAAAGTAATTACAGAAGGGGGATTAAAAAATTTATTAAATTCTTGCTTTAATCTAAAAAAAATTTTTTTTCTCAGAATTCTTTACTATTTGGACATGGAAATTCTAAAAAGTAACAAAAAATAAATAAATTAGTGACCGTGATATTTATGACTATCAATTTTTCCATAAATCATAAAAGGTTTTTGAAACCTCCTTCCATGATGTGCTACATTGTGTTCCAAATCAAATGACCGTTAAACATCGCTTTCCTCCTCTGACCTGTTCTCCTGCTCCAGGTCACCCAGGACCCTCTCCAGCTCTCCCTTCTCCTCTGTTTCCATGGAGATGAGGATCTGGGCGGGGCTGCGGGGCTGACTGAGAGGAGAGCCTTGGTTCAGAGACTGGCAGTAGTGCTGGATCAACATGTGCTCGTCATCGCTGCAGATACACACACACACACACATCAAACATACCCACCAATGATTGACACACACATTCATAAGGTCACAGACACCGTGGCATGGACGTGCATGTGTGAACAAACACACACGCACGCGCGCACACACAGGAAAAAATGGAGAAAAAGAAAAGCAGAAGGTGAATGAAGGAGCAGCAGAACGGGACTGGAACACAGATGGAGAATCTGAAGTCAGAGAGAGGAACAGAAAAATGTTTGGCTGAAAATATTAACATTGTTTTTGTTCATTATCAATAAATGATCAGCCTCTGAGCTGCTTTATCTTTGACTTGATTTCTGTCCAGCCTAAAATCTATTCATGAAGAGTTCTCTGACTCTCAAACTGGATCATTCATCATTAAGATTTGTAAATGTAACCAAATGTTGGCACAGAAGAAGAATAAAATAAGAACGATAAGGAACAAAAACAGGATCTGTTCTGCTGGCCTACAGGTTGGGAAAAACTTCTGCCATCATCTGAAAGTCTGTCCTGTTTGCCTTCATTTTGTACACAAAAAAATAAAACTATGCATCACTTCTCACAACACTAAGAGACAAAAAGATTTGTTCTAACCTGATTCAAAAACATTCCATCCTAAATGGAAAGCTCTGATCATCTTTACATGACTCAGATCTTGCGTAACTTCTGGGGTTCCTCAAGGCGCCGTTCTCAGGACACTTTCATTAAATAGCTCAGTGATACAACATCACTTATAAAATGTATACTGATGATACATTTTTCTCGTCATAACCGCAACAAAAATGAGTTTTTGAAGCCAAAAACTCAGAACTTTGACTTGGTGAGGCTACAGAGCTGGCTCAGGCCAAAACGTCACCATCAGGACAGCCAACCACTGACCTGGAAATGTTGCCTGAATTGTTTTGTTGTCCTATCAGAACAACAAAACAAAACAAGAAAATAAGGATAATTCTTCATGTTTTTGCTTCTTAAACAATCTAGAAGACATGTTTACTCTGTGGACTGGCTCTGGTCAGTTGATAAAGTCATACTCGCATTCAGTGATTGGACTTCCTCTACTTGTTCTCTGATAAAGTCGAGTAAGGAAGACAGAGCAACAGGAGTGCTAATACCAAGTCTCAGAAAGAACAATCAAACAAATACGCTCGTTTTACTCCTACTAACTTATTAAGTTTATGATAAGTGAGTTTTAATAGTTGAGTTTATAATGGGCAGCATCAACTGTCCTCTCTCTGAACCTCACTATAGATTCTTTGACTAGATGAAACTCAAGACTTTGTAGATAAAACTACAAAAACAATTGTTTTTTTTTTTTGAAGGGAAGTAAGAGAAAGTTATTTAAAACATGGTCATGTCATGAGTTTAAATATGTATTCTTAAGTACATTTCTGGGGTTTTGTTAATTAATCCAACAGAATATTGAAGGAGGACAATAAAACTGAAGAACAGATAGTCAAGGGGGGAATTGAAAAAGAAAAAAAAAAGAAGTCAAAGATTTGACCTTAAATCCAGAATACACATTTACAGACGAGTAACACAGGCAGCCAGTGGAAACAAGGAGGACAGAAGCAGCCGACACGCAGAAAGCCAGTCAGTGAGTTAGGAGGACGGGGTAGAACAAAACAAAACAAAAAAAACAAGAAGCTGTTCTCACATGCTCTCATTGGGTGAGATACTGTCATTCAGATAAGAGCCATTACGGTTCTCCATTTCAGCTAACCTGCGGAGGGGGAAGAAACAGAGCAGTCAGTCTTTAAACCAAAGAGACCGGAGACCGACAGCTGGCTGTCAGCTTCAGGGGCTTCCATCAGTTCCAGAACAATTCAAGTTCTGGTTGGATCATTCAGTGAGATCCGACCACTGACTGCTTCTTCTTCTTCTTCTTTTTTCCCCATTTAGTGAACCACTTGAGTCTTGTTTTATCTTTGACATAATATACAACAACTGCTCTGGATCTTTATAAGTTTACAAGTCAAACATTTTATTGGAATTATTTTGGGGATTTTTTTAAATTTGGAAATAGAACTGTATAATACTAGTCAGTGCTGAGCCACACTGGAAGCTTTAAGCTTAGCTTCCAGGCTGCTAGCATATGTTGTAAAGACGGCTAGCGTGTCCCAGTGTACCAGAAGTTCTGAGGGCTTTTGTACACCAACAATACTCTTGTTCAAAGACTTCCTGTTCCAGTGTCAGTCATGTCTTCTTCGGTGTATTCCAAAGAAGCCCAGCAGGGTTTTTTTGAGTCGACAAACTGTGTTGCTCTTTGCCAATTTTGTTGCAAAGAGTCACAAAATTTAGTCTCATCTGACCAGAACATGTTAGCTTACAATTGGTGTCTAGTGTCTTTCTTCTTGCCACTCCTCCAGAAAAGGACAGATCTGAAGTTATGTTGGAAACCATTTATCATCTTCCTTCCAATTTCCAATTCTGTATCACATGGTGTGGAAGGTCCTGCTCTCTCCCATTTAGGAATGGGAATCAAACATTTATGCTGAGCCCTTAGTGTTGGGCCCCATCACAGTCATTGCTCAACCTCCTCAAAACTAGATTTTGAACAAAGAAACAACAACATTGAGGCCATTTTTCCAAACTTTGTCAGTATTCTTAGAGTGTGCGGTTATGCAAACAACAAATAAATCATCATATCAGCCAATAAAAACAGAAGTTGGCGGAGTTACTTAGCGGACACAACTCCCAAAAACACAACCCCCCTTGACCTGCTCCTGCTGCCCCCTTCAACGCATGTTCTCAACCCCTCGTGTCCAGATGCAACACAACAAGTAGGGAAAACTCAAAATATGACATAGATTACTAAAAATAATTAGCAATTGTTGGCCGTTAGCTGGGACACTTCCAGGGTTGAGGACAGCAGCATGGAATGTGAGTGGAATAAAAACAGAAGTAGGGGGTGGTAAAGACTGCTGCACCACGTCATGTTAGCAACACCTAATGCCAGGAAAGCAAGGATACAGAGTGTGTGTGTGTTACCGGTTGGCGTAGTGCTCGATCCGAGAATGTGTGTCGTCATGAGAGAGTTGAGGAGACGATCCAGGCCTGAAAGAGAGAGAGGACAATGAGACGGCATGAGTCAAACAGGAAAGGACAGTCGCAGCTGGAAATCCCAGACATCAGATAAAGTGGTTTATCCTGCTTTACGTTGATGATACTGTGATTTATTCAAAAGTTTGAATATTCTTGAATAGTTGCAGTGATTTGCCATGTGACTAATATAGACTGATTACACACAGCATTGTACTTATTTTCTTATTTAAAATAGAAAATTGACTCAAGTGAAAACCTGTAATCCAGTTTTCAGAAAGTTTTAAACATCAGACATAAACATCCATCTGCTTAGATGGCAGAGGTTGCGCTAGACCTTTTTGTTGCCCGTCATTTTTTACTGATGTCTATAAAAAAAAAGGAAGTTATTTTAACCCTTAATTTTTAAAACTCTTTGCAACCAGCTTTAAGGATAAATCTTTGTGGCTCCTGCTCACAGACTTCTGGTCTGATTGCTGTGTTAATTTATGTCTTATGAGACTTTCTTTTTCAACATGAATTACTGCACAAGAAAAATCTACTTGCTTGGTGCCATGTTCTTTTTTTGGTTTGATAAAAAACAGAGGTTTATATAAGCATCAGAAGAACAAAACAAGCTGCAGACTGAGACTGTGTGTCAGATACTCACGCATGGTCTACAGGCCAGAAGTTGATCAGGGTGACAGGACTGGAAGAGAAACAGCATACCATCATTACAAATGGATCTTTCTACTAATATTCTGCAAGCTCCAAAGTTCAGAGATGCACCTTTAGCTGAGTTTCATTGAGTAAAAGGAAGTTAAACATCCACACAAAAGCTAAACATAAGGAAGGTGTGATAATGTGTTTGTTTAGCATGGTAGAAGAAAATAGTCCAGTTACACATTAATCCAGCTCCAGATTCCATTGCACACATATGCTATAGTGGAAGATTCAGCTTCAGAGGGTTTTTATACAAGTTATATATTTCAAATATAGAAAACATGCAGCCGATGTTCTTGGTATATTTTAGAGACCTTCAGCCTTCATTTGGTTCTGCTGACACAAATTCAGCAAATTAAATTTTAGATGCATTTATTTTGGACTCCAACATGCTAATGCTACATTTATTAAATGATGCTAAATCTTTGTTTTCATTCAGGTAAACTGGGAGCGATGTGGAAATGATTTCAGGGTCTCATGTCCCGTTTGGTCGTTTTGGCTGTTTTCCACAGGGTCCACAAATCCGCTTTAAACGATTCTTACGTACTTCTTTATGCTGATGACACAACCTTCCACATCTAAATAATTCAAACTTAAGAGTTTTTTTTTTGTCTGATATAATAAAATTTACAAAAGTGATTGCCAGAAGATCTTTAGCTGATATAAATGAGTAACGATTAACTTCATTCTTCTTCAGCAAATATACAATTCCTCAATAAATCTGAAAACAGCATTTTGTATTTAATCAGGTTATCTTTGTATTCTAGTAACGTGTGAGGAACAGCGGATTTTGGTCTCAGAGCCTTAGGTGCAGTTCGCCTCGGTTGTTATCTGAAAGCTTTAGACGTTGATGTGATCCGACGGTCTAGCATGAAGAAGCATCAAAGCTAAGCTTGATTGGGAAACATAAAAACCCATTCAACACTCACAACAATATTAGGAAGTAATATTAACCTGTGGTTGGTCTGTGCTTTCATTCTACGTTCAAAATTTAAAGGGGAATCTGAATAATCCTTGTCATTTTTCGCGAATTTAGAAGTTGTATAGACTTCTTCTGTAGGTCAGAATATTACTTGTGTCTCTTGTCTGTATTTGTGTGTATGTGTGTGTGTGTGTGTGTGTTTGTGTGTGAGCCCCACGTTTCCATGTTGTCCCCCTCCAGGATGGTCTGGACGGGCAGGTAGCCCATGCGTGGGTGTTTGGCAAAGTAGCGCTTGGTCCTGAATTTGTTCTTCAGCACCTTGGCAAAATCACGCACATCCTCCCCTGATGTGGTCTGCAGAGAGAGCAAAGAAGAGGGTCAGAAAAGACACTTTTTAATGGAAAAATCAAAACAAAATGTTAAATTTAAACAATGAGTTGGTGACTTATGTTTTTCAAAGCCATTTACATTTATATTACACAGCTGGTAAGAAGTCATGCTTCGTGCTTCCTTAAAGAGGAATCTAAAATCTCATCTTTTGGAGAATTTCCTCAGATGTGTCACTGCAGCCTACTTCATGTTGTCAGACTGGTCCTATTTAACAACAGATGGTAAAATTTGACCAAAAATATATTTTCACTGGAGTTATTTCATCCTTTAACATGGAGGACAATCTTAAACACAGACTGGTTTAGATTTGTTTCCCCTTTAATCCATGAAATCCTTTGAAAACTGGATTCTCTTTCTCTGATATAAAATTCGCTTTGATGATCTGAAACGTAACTGATGAAAAAGTACAAAAAAAAAAATTAAATCAAGAAATTTTTAAGGTGGCAAATAAGTTTTTGTTGCAATCATGGANA
>NW_015113572.1:271608-296544 GCF_001443285.1 Poecilia latipinna
ANCTGGACTAGAATATATTAGATTAAGTTTATGGTCACTGTGTCAAGATTTAAGCTTCAAATTTCTAAACTAGATGGAGCGGAACACCACCTTGTAGTCCACTGAGATTCGTTTTAATGAAAAGCAATAAAGAACACACTTTCCATCACTAACAGAAAATAATTCAAAGCACCATCAGTTGGCTTATTAGCTGGATGGAGAGACGGCAGCTGGACTCTTAAACGCTGCAGGATTGTTTTTCAGATCCGGCCCAAACGTACCGGAGTGCAGTATTCCACCATGGGGTATTGCATCTTGTGTCCCTTGGCAACGCGGCCGGAGAAGAAGCAGCTTTGGCAAATGTCATAGTTGAAATGTTTCAGGCTCCGATATCTGAAGAAGAAGAAAAATAGACCACATGATTAATAAGAGGAAAAAATGAGAGGAGAGGAACACCAGCCATCTTTTCCAGTCTCAGTTATCTATTATCTAAAAGGGTTTTCTTCTGGTTTTCTCCTTTCCTTCTCTTCTTTACTTTTCCTTCCCTCCTTTGTCTCTTCTGCCTTCTTTGTGTTTTTCTTTTCTTTCCTTTGTGTCCTCTCTCTATTTTTCTGGATCCATGTAACCTGGCGCCTTCAGTTTATTTGATTTTATCTTTTAAAGTCAGCTGTACATGACAAAAAACCTCTAAAGAAAATAGATGAATAAATGTAGGACATTTGTTGCTCACAGAGTATTTTTGTTTATGCATCAGGCTACCACACTGACATAAACCTGACTGAGGCTTTATTCTGAAAAAGCCTCTTAACTGTTCTTAGAAATAAGCTGAGTCATAACCAGGGTCAGTTATGATCTCAGTCCTATTATGGAGGCATGTTTACATCACGTTACGGTTACCATGGCATCTGGCAGCACACAAAGCAGCTGAAGTCAGTTGTGGGCAAAGGAAAGATTTTTTCCTGCCCCATACTGTCGACATAACACATCTAACAAAACAAAATATGAAATAAGAGGAATGAATTATGGAGGCAGTGATTGCAGTTTTCTGGCCGATCACTGATCTTTGAAAAGCCTGGTCTACTGATTCTGATTTTCCTTGATATCAGTTGATCCCAAACTTAAGGAAATCAGGACCAATTCATCACATGGGATGGCATCACTGGGGACGCTCCGATCCATTATTTTGCATCCAATACGATACAGTATCGGCTGGTCGAGGCACAGATATTAATATTGGATCGGTTTTGATTTCAACCACTTCACCCACCTGAACCCGATGATGGGACACTCCTTGCAGATGTTGCACTTGGCTTGGTGCTTGGCGGTTTCTGCAGCCGCGACCCGGTGCAGCACCGGGAGCCAAACCATAGACTGAGGCTCCAGACGCATCCAGTCCAGGAACATGGCGGCCTCCAGCTCAGGTTTGTTGTTGGCCTGCAAAGAAAGAAAGAAAGAGAGAGAGAGAGAGAGAGAGAGAGAGAGAGAGAGAGAGAGAGACAGAACTTCAGACGAATGCGACAGAAACCCAAACCAGGTACTGAGCGCATCAGTGCATCTATGCTCACATTTCTGAAAACACATTTTCTTAGAAACTTAAATTTGGGAGTAATAAAGAAATTTTAGGTTCAGAACTTATTCAGATGCATCATTCAATGTATTGCTGTTAAACGTAAAGTAAATAAATTACCATCTGTTGTTAAAAAAATGCTACATATATCAAATACAACTTAAAAGAAATTTGACTTTGTAATTTAAAGTCCTAAAATTGGGTCTCTGTCTCTTTAAGAAGCTCCTGACTCTTTCTGAAACTGCGCCGCCTTCAACAAGTCATCACAACACGGCTCCTCTATTAACCCTTTAACTACGTTTTTACCAGCATTGCATTGAGAAATAGCTCCTATAATGAATACAAGGTAGTAGGTGTTTGCTAATTGCTGCCGTCTAGTCTGAAGGAGCCGAGTGGAGGATTTGGGGGAGGATTCTGTTCTGTGAGGCGGAAGCTTAAAATCTTGGAAACTGCAAACGCATCACCACGAAGCAGGAACTGAGTCGCCCCAAGGTGGTTGCCACGGGAGATTAAAGGATTTCAAAACATGCATGAAAGAACAAAGGAAACACTCCAGGTGTGTTTTTGTTGAGGGAACAACATTATAACATGATGTAAAGCTCAAAAAGTCGATTTTTACAACATCATATTTTTCAAAGTGTCTTTTCAGGGAGGAGAAACCAACTAAAAATCCCGACAAAAACAGAGAAGAGTTAGGCAGGAAAATGTTCCGCTTTCATTCCGTCTCTCTACAGAAGCAGGACAGCAGAGTCAAAACTACAAAGTTGACTCCAGCTACTGATCTGGATAATGATAAGCTGCCTTCACACCGCCAGGCTGGCAGGCAGCGGGGGAATGAGAAGGCAAGTAATCACATGTAACCCCGCAGAATTAGCCACTGCTTGTGTCTGCATCCAGGTCTATTCCGACCGGTTCTGACTGAGGCACGTACAAACTGGAAGCAGCTGCGGACAGACGGCTCGATGTTGGAGCCGCCGAAGGACGCCACCTCGCCGAGCTGCCGGGGGATCTGGATGGAGTCGTGGAGGAGGAGGCCCAAGCGGCGCTGGTCACAGAAACCCGTGGCGCTGGCGACCTGTCGGAACAAAACTGGAGATGCAGAGGGGAAGAGAGAGAGAAAGAAATGAAAACTTAAAAAAAAAGGATAAATATCAACTCATAAAATAGTTTGATAGCTTGTACAAAATAAATTGTGACTCAAAATAATAGTGTCACTAAAAAAATTATAAAAGATTACAATGAATTCTAATTATTCACTTTGATCATATATCCTTATTACAAAATATACATTTCTTCTTCTAAAAATTATTTTTAGGTATTTTTCATAATTTTTCAAACAAAGCAAACATTAAGTAACAAATATTAATCAAAAATGTGCAAGGCATGGATTTTAACCATGTTTTGTGTTTTCACTTCCAAAACCGATATCTGATGTCTCGTATCGGCTGATACAGAAAAACAGCTGAATTGACTTAAACCATTCCTTCTTTTAAACATAAATGCACTGAATTACAAATTTAAGTATGTCACACTTAAATACACAGATAGCTCCACAAGCTAACAAGTAAAAACAACTTTAATTTATCCACTCAGTGCAATTAGCAGCGTAACAGCACATGTAAAATAAATAATAAAAAAACTGAAACTGACAAAACAATAGGTTGACTGTGTTGGTCAAACATGTAACAATTAACAGCAACAAACCTTTAAAATGCTACAGAAAGCATAATTAGGAATTCTAAATATAGTGTATGATGCATAGAGCAGAAAGCATGGAATTGAACTTAATAGATCTAGAATTGTTTTCAGAATCAGGACCAATACAGGTTTTAATATCAGATCGATATCAACTTAAATTTTAACCTCTAGTTTTATGTACGAGCTGGTTGGACTTACATCGGTATTTATCCTCTAGGTGGGCTTTGCAAAGCGAGATGATTCCAGTTTTGAACGACAGAGTCCGAATCTTCCCAGTGCGCCCGCTGCCAAAGCAACATTTCAGAACCTGGTTAGCTCTGGGGGGAAAACACTCCTGGGGTCGTGTCGGGGCGTGCTTTCACGTACGTGTCGTAGACGTTGAGCAGCCAGTTGAGGCACATGTCCACACTCAGCTGGACGTTGACCAGGTGGGAGTGGCTCTGCTCCAGCCGCTGGTACAGGCTGGTAAGGCAGGCCACCAGCTGGGAGATGTCCAGCAGCTGCTCGTTCTGCTTCAGGGTGTGCTGCTCGAACACCTCGCACGCCGTCTGCATGCTCAGGAGGTCCACTAAGAAAAGAAACACCACCACAGATGAGCTTTGCTTCCAAGTCACCAGACATTCTTGAAATCCCTAAAAAGCGGTTTGAATCAGCAGCTCTCCAGGCTTTTTGGAACATCTTTTAGAGGTTTTGGTGAGTTTTTCCTCAACAAAGAGAAAAGAGCCAAGAATGGGTCCTTGTGGAACGCCAAAAATAATGTTCTACAAGTTTTGTTGACTGCAAACCTCATCTTCTACAGTCCAAAGAAAAACAAAATTGGTGTTGATTGGTCTCAGTTGCGTTCAAGTTTTTCAAGGCCTTGAGACGGACCAGGTGCAATAGAAATTTGGTTGATAATTACATGTGACATTCACTTGAGTAGGTTACAGTTTTAAGCAACATTGCCTCAGAGAACACCACTACTGAAGCCACCCAACAACCGAAGGACGAAGGCGCTGGTCAATCATCAGCTACAGCCTGTCAGTTATTTGCAAAAAGTCTTGAAACATTTAAGTTTCTGAGCCTTAGCAGGCACAAAAGTTTTAAACGGATTAAAATATTTTATTTAGTGACGTTGATGGTGTAACAACCATCTGAAAACAGTACATTTGTATTGAGCTCAGTGTAAGGAACTGCCTCCAGAAGTAGTTACTTCCTTGTTGGCATTAGACAAAAAATGTAAATTTCTTTTTTTTTTTTTTTGGTTTAATTCAGAGCTGCGTACTTGAAGCAAAAGTTAGGAAATTTTACAAAGGTTCTCCTGCGTAACTTGAAAAATATTCCACTGTAACAAACCATCCTAAATAAAGGAGAAAAGAATAATCATAAATGTATTTTTAGTATATTTGCTAAATTTACCGTCATAGCTCTGTAGAGCCATCCATTCCTCCAAACCTCAGAAGGAATGATTTCATGACATACAATTAATCCTATTACAAATAAAACTGTTGATATCATTAATTCAAATCCACAGAAAGTCCTAGTCAAAGTTGTCCGAAGGCCAAGTAGGGGATGCAGCATACAAATACTTGAGACTAGAGCAGAAAAACACCTGAAACATGCACTAAGAGCTACCAAAGTAGCAAGCATGGCCCAGTCAAAGTCCAGCCCTAAATTCAATTGCGATTGAGTGGCTAGAAACATACCAACGAGACACACAAAGCAAATGTTCAACTCCAGAACTCCACTCCTGGGGGATTTTGCTTTTATTTATAAAAAGCTTTGGCGTCACAAATAATTCCTCTGCTCTGTGCTGCCGCAGCAGCCTGACAGAAAGACGTAGGCAGCTCCCACTTTGCAGATCCACAGGCAAAAGATGAGAGGGATGAGTAAACACACATATGGACACCATGATGCGTCAGAAACAGAAACAGAACGGGACAGATGGTTAATAGTACAGAGGAGGCAGGAGAGGCGGGACGAAGACGAGGGAAAGAGAAAAGCAGCGAATGGGGAGGACGAGGCGCAGCGTCGCGACGGGGCGAGGAGCCACCGCGACCGTACTCACAGCAGAGAGCTTTCTGCAGGCGCCTGAGCTTCATGGCGGTGCGGTAGGCCGAGAACCGAACGTTGTTCAGGTCGGCTGAGGAGCAAAACGTTATGTTGTAAGTTTTAAACCCTCCAATAAAAAAAACATTCAAAACACCTTAAAAGACGTTGAGGTGATGCTTACCCAGAGACTGGTAGAGCTCCGTCATCTTGGGATGGTCCCAGCATGTCGTCTGGGTCTGGTGGCTGCAAAGGGACAAAAACAGAGGAAGATTAAAATATTGTGTTGGTAAGTTCAAGAGTATTTGGGTCTAAATAGATGGAGTCCAGCTTGCAACAGAAGTTGGAGGGTTCTTAGCTTGACCTGCTGGTTGGAAACTCAATTATCTGATCGACAAACTAATGGAACCAACAGCAATAAAATGTTGTGGAGACGGGTTTCTCCCAGACCCGTCTGGTGGCAGGGGTCACCATAAATGCATCAACTAGCTTGCATTACTTTTTCGCACTGTATTTAAAACAAAGTAAATGCAAATTCCAAGGCTTTACCTTTGGCAAGTACAGCCTGGTGGCCCACCAGGCTTATAATACATAACATGTTATGGAGGGGGGAGTTAGGTGTTTTAGGAATGTCATATCCAGTTTTTACAGAAAGCAAATAATTAACCATTTTCTCGCTGAAGTTTGATCGGCCATTTGCCTTCCTATCCAATTCCGCCTGATTTCTCCAGTGAGATTTAAACTGGGCCAATCAGGAGTTGTGAACAATGACACTGATTTGACACAGACATTTTGCTGTTTAAGAATTGTAGTCGGAGCAAGAGGAATATTTAAGACGTCATATTGTTGACAGAGATCTCACTCCCTACATGGTTGTTTGTATTGGTATTGAACTCATTTTCCAGTAAGCTTCATTAAAGGCTAATTGCTAATATGAGATGCTAAGCGTATCTTGAAATAATGCCACAAAATGAATAATACATTTAAATATTAATTAAACCCTGCTTTATAGCAACTGCTCTCTCTCTCTCATGTGATATTGCTGCTGAATAAGGAAAAATCTGGGCTTTGACTAGGCCTATAGCTTAATTTCTTCACTCTCAGACCCTGATTGGCTGACATACTGGTACATATTGGGTCAATGTCCAGTTCTGCTTCAGCTTTATTCTTATTTTTTCAACTGGCCCCACACATGATGCACATTTTTTTATATATTATTTGGATTTCTCACCACTGTTAAAATGTCCAAATATGAAAAACTATTTTTCACATTACTAGTTTAAAACCTTTCCAGCCATACTTTAGTATTCGAAGTAAATAAAGCCAGGGATAAAGGTGAAATGATATCTTGGTGTTCTCCTCTGTGCAGGTGGATGTTTCAGGTCAGGCTTTAATAGTAGGTGTGCAAAGTGGGTGACTGCTGAACACAGTGGGCGGTGTGGCTCAACCACTGCATCGAGCAAAACAAAGAAGAGAAGAAGAACGCAGTGCAGCTCGGACTTTTTCAAGCTGTCCGGTTTCTACCTGGGGCCAAGGCAGTGCACAAACGCAACCTGGTCCAGCTGGGAAGCGGTCAACGTGGGTCCAGCTGGTTGTACGAGAGCACACCCGCAGTTAACCTCCGTCTCTGAAGCACGCACAAACAATAATCGGCCCGCAGGCTTGTTTTGCCTCTCTCCCACACTCACACTCCCGATAATGAGGAGAGGGGTCCCCTGGTGAAGAGCTACTCTAAAATCCTCAGCCTCAAAGTGTGGATAAACAGCAGCTCGTCATGAGAGCGCCGCTCACACAAACGCCCCCGAATGAACGCGCAGCAGCTGCTTTCACCGGCAACACGGCAACGCATCGGGACCGAGAACGGCTGCGGGTCAAGCGAGGTGTTTGTCCAACGTGGAGCGTTGACTCATGTAACAGTGAACAGCTGTCGTTTTTTTCAGCAACCAGCTGAAAACGACACTTTGATTACAAAGTTGTAAATGGAAATCAAAGAGATAATTCAAGGTATGAGACTGGATCAGACCTAGATATGAGAAAAATGTCAAGAAAATTAATGTTAAATTTAAATATTATACTAATGTTAAATGTTTGCTATCAATATACATTCCTCATCTCATTTTTGGCGTTTCAACCAGAACATTGGTACTGGTTGAAAGATCGACCGATCCCCTTTTTTCCCCCCTTTCGATATCTGAGGTTTAATATTGGCCTTTTTTTTTTTTTTTTAAACACATACGTAAATGCACTGAATTACAAATGTATTTGACTAGGACTAGTAAAAAATGCACAAAGACGGTGGTCCGATGTCACAGCTGAGGGGCATACCAGGGCTCAGATAGATGTTTTAAAGAGTAAAACCGATGTAAAACCACATGGATCTGTGGCATGAAATATCATAATTGTAAAGCAGCGCAGTATTTCTCAACACACTACAGTCTAAGGGCTATTCTTGCTGCTGTATCATTCAAAAAGAGGCTATTCTATCCCTTGGATAGGACAGAGAGAGCTTCACACTCGATGCCCTGCATGATTAAGACTCTTCTTATAGAGAAGTAGCTCTTGAGTAGCAATGAGAGGAATTGATTAATAAATTGAAACTTCTTTCTAAGCTTCTAGCACATTTAAGTGACTATGTGTACTTATTCAAAAAAGGTGAGAGAATAACAGAATTTTAAAGCACAGCAACGAGCTAGGTACTAGTTGCTAACAATATTGACATAATCTACAGAGATAAATCCTGAAGAAGAACTTTAGGCTTAAACACGTGTTTGCTGTTACGCAGCAGGGTAATAATCTGAAGCAAACCAGCAGTTTTGCCAACAAACATGTATAAAAGCAGGTTTTGGAGTGGTCTAGTCAAAGTGCAGGCTGAGAAACGAATGAAATTCTTTGGCATGACCTTAAATAGCCATTCTCTGTCCAAAATACCCCACGATGCTGCTTAATTTAAAAAGAAATGCTAAGAAGGTCTAAACTAGGTTGGTTTCTATATGTTGGTATTCATTCAAGTGCTCATGCTTTTCTAAAAATTGACATTTGTTTCATGACTTTTTTTCATGTCAATCAAATAGTCATGGACTAAAAAGTGAATTGGTCGGAGCACGCACACGCGCGCGCACACACACACACACACCTGCACACGCGCACACACACACACACACACACCTGCAATCACATGGGTGCCAAAAATGGGAAGCAGCCATTCCCATAAAGACTAAATCCTATCCAGCCATGCTGAAAACCGATAAGTGGATCATCGGATCGGTGCAAAACAGCACTAAATGTGCAACAATTCAGCGCCGATTTGCCAGGAAGGTGACCGTGTGTGGAGTGTGAAGGAATTCAAACACTGCTGCACTGACGGCGGGGGTCTGTGTATTACACTCGTTGAGATTACCACGTATTCCCCAGTGGGAAAAATTCAATCACATACTGCTGACATGCAGGCGCAGCTCCGGGCTGAATATATACAGATTCATGTTCCAATATGGCAGCAGAGGAGCGGGGAGGAGAGCGGCTCGAGGAGGCGCGAGTGGCCGCACACCTCGCCTCGCTCCCCCGGTAACAACCGCAGGAAGGGTTAAATCACTCCCAAAGAGAACCATTGACCTCCCACTTCATTAGCGGAGAAAGGGAAAAGCGCTTCTCGCTCATTTCTCAGCAAAACCGACAATTCGCTTTAATATTCTGTTATAATTGACTGACAGTCAAAGCACACGGTCGATGTGCGAGCGGCGTGAAAAGCTCCCCTGCATTACCACCATCCCCATTATTTATCAGCACCACAAACATTCCCCAGCCCCTCTGCAGCTACTCACTTCCGAAACTGCTCCCGCATCGCCCGCAAATCACAGCCCTGCGAGTCCAGAGGTGATGGCTCGACTCAGCGAGGAGAGAGGAGGAGGACAAGGCGGACGGAGCGTCTCCTGACACCGGCGAGAGGCGTCCGAGGTTACCGTGAAGGGCCTAAGCGAATCGGTGTGTGTTCCTCTCTGCAAGCGGCAGCGACGGGGCTGCGGAGGCTAACACGTCGCGAAAATACAGCGGAGGAACACTTCCGCTGGGTCAGACAAAATAAAAGCGGCAACCACTTGTTTCACCACTTATTTTATGGCTTCGGCATCACTCTGAAACAAATTCCTCTTACTTTCGAGCAGCAAAACAGGCGTTTAACTCAGGTCGTCAACAATGCTCCCAGAGGCGTAGCTAGGATTCTGAAACACTGGGCTCAGTCCAAATATTCAGGAGGGGGCCGGGGGTCTTAATAAATTATAAGAACATCAAAAGTTAATATGAGTAATTCTAGTAAAACTTGTGCACATGCAACATTGTATTCATATTTAAGATTATCAGGATTAATTTAAAAATGTTCTTAGATTGCAATGTCTTTTAAATATTGTCACCTTCCTAAAATTTTGAGGGGCTGATTTTTTGTCTTAAAGTCAAAATCACTTTTGGCAAAAATAAATTAGACCATTAGTTTAAGAAGGTGACAATATGTAAATCCATGTGGTTATTTTATGTTATTTTTATGTAACCATTTGTGTTCTTAAATAAACTATTATTCCTAACAATCTATTTTTATAATTATATTTTTAAGTATTCATTAGGAATGTCCACTCTGAAACTTGCATGGCTTGTCTTGATCTTCCAGTGACATCATACAATAAAGTGATGTATTTAAAGTGTGCCTCCCAATAGCTCAAATGTGACATCATCGTCTGGGAAGGAAACACTTAGTCTGATTTAATGTTAGGCAGTGGAAAACATTGCTTTGTTTTTACACAGAGTAAAAGAATCTGGCTTCAACTTTCATGCTGAGGGGGTGATGGGGGACAAATGGGTTGTTCCAGTCCAATCCCCTCTCCTGTCGTGTCCTTGGTTAAGACACTTCACCCACCTACAGTTGGAAAGCCTGTTTCTATCCCCTTAAATTCTGTCATATTTGTTTTAAAAAAATGCATTTGTGGCTTGAGCAGCAAAATTTGGTATGTGTTTTTCAATGCCAAACAACTTATGTTTTGCAAATAAAAATGTGTGTGGGGGGAAAATGAAGCAGTAACAACATAAACCATTTACAAGCAGCATCTGTGGGAAAACAAAGCCTGTGGTGACTGAAGGTTAACTTAAATCCAGACAGATGTTAAGATGGGATTCAGCAACCAGCAGCTGAATTCTTTCTCTTCTCTTAGTTAATCAGGTACGCCACCATAATTTCATAGGTTAGGCTGTTTGAAGAGAGGATTTTATTTTATTTTTTTTTAAATGGGAAGAGTCCACATACTCAACTCTGATGATGCGGCACCACTTAAGGAAAAGAAACAGGGTTTTCTACAGTATTCATACAGTAAATTGCTAAGATACATTGTCGGAACAAAATCAACAAAATTTTTTGTAGTCGAAAATAAACTATAGCCACATACTTAATTTAACCTCTAATTTAGCTTTGCTTTAGTTCTATTTTTACTTGTATTCATTCTAAATAAATACTTATTCTAACTTTTAAAATAGTTTCAAATAAATGTAGATTTCATTTTCATTTCTATATTTCATATGTCTGTCGTTAATTTATACTGACAAATATAAGTGTCCTGTTCAATTTATGTTTGACATAGGAAGATTATTGGTGCGGCACAACCTCCAACCTCTATTTCCTTCTTCAATTAGCAGTATATATTGTATAAAATGTCACTTCAGGTGAGAGTTGCTTTGAAACTCTAGAGGTCTGTTTCGATTTTAGCTTCTAAGATTGAAGTATTCTTTTACACTTAGCCACAATTTTTTTTTTTTTAATGAAGATCTTTATTTTGAAATTAAACCCTGCTTACTTCCTGTCTAGCCTGGCCTGCCGCTCAGCATCGGCCCACAGCTCTGCTAGACCAGGCAGAGATCAGGCTCCCTGCCTCTGAATCCCTTCCCCCCCTTCCTGCTGTTTCAGGGAGCAAAAGAGCCTGAACATCATCTGAGGGGGGTTTTCACCTCCCTGACAAGAAGGACGGATAGTGAGAGCTAAACACCACTCGCACTCGGCATCGTGAAGCAGAGGGAGAACAATAAAGGCCGGCTGGGAGAGAGCTAGAGGAGGGAAGGAGAGCAAAGTGTCTTTTACTTGTGAGAAAGGAGAGATAAGGAGGAAGGGTGAGGGGAGGTGGGGGGAGTAGCTCTGCTTTGGGAGTCAGTGTTGCAGGACTGAGAAGAAAAGTGCGGACAAGTCTCAACTGTTACATTAACTCTGGAACAGTGTGGAGGTGTGTGTGTGTGTGTGTGTGTGCGTGCAGTGAAACAATAGCCGTTCGTGCCCATACGAATACAGCTGCAGAAATTCGGACGATCCACTCTGGATTTTATGCCCCCAATTACTGATGAGTACCAACTGTAGAGTGAAAACATGTGGATCCATCAGGAGATCCTCGCCGGTATTTAAACATGAACAGCTGCTACTGAAAAGCTTCCAGCTGATTTAAAATGCAAAAGCATGTGTTCGGTTGTAGCATCTCATCTTTTTTCCTGGTAAGCTGACAATTTGTCCAAGACTTTACAGCAGCGTGTGATCCCTGCGGCGTAGGTTGACCTCTTAAGGAAAAGTTCAAACATGTTCTCCGCTCTGGTGTCCAAATAATTTATATCAGATTCTTCCAATTCTTCTTTTTGTAACTTCAGCAGCCTCTTTCTGATTGTACAACACTAGCAAGAACGTTGACCTTTCCATGGTGACGTTTAAGGGTTTTTTAAGACTCTTAAGCATCTTGTGGTCTGTTTTCAGACGGCGACATGCTTGCGGTCTGAAATCTGCGTTAAGGACTTGAAGTAAGCACGAACAACTGACTTGCAATTCTTCCAAAAGCTCTTTGTCACAATGTTCCCTTATGGTTGATGTACAGTGGTTCATAAGTTTGTCCCAAATCAGCCTTCAACATCATTGAACCACAAAATGTCGGAATGTATCTATATACTGTCCTTCTCTTGACATCGATCAAACAAAAATAGTATGAGTAGAAAAATAGTATGAAACGACTAAGCTTTAGTCGTTTTTGAAACATACGTCATATATATGTAAAACAAAACAGAAGAAGTAAAGGCGGTAAATATGTTAAAAACAAACATGAAGTTGAGTTAAAGTTCCCAAGGGAAATCCGTTTATCTCAGAACAGAAGAAACAGAGCTGCTTTCACAAAGGGCAGGAGAATGTGAGGATCAGCTGGCCCACCACCCAGAGATCTGCACTTACTTGATATAATAGGGCACATTGTTTGGAGAGATGCCCTGCTCGAACGGTCTTTCTACCGATCCTGGAGAAGACACAGGGACAGATGAGGAGTGTCACAACAAAAGACCTGAACTTTCACACAGTTTATGCATTATCTGGGGGAAAAAGGTGCAACAAATCCCAAGATACTCTTCTTTTTAATCTTCTTTTTGTTACTTGACCTTTACAAAGATAGGATGTTGCAAAGCGAGCCTGCTCTTTAATTTACCCTGATATGTAAACTATTCTGTTTTTCAGTAGATATAAAAAATTGTCCCAGCTTCTTGTTCTTTTTTCCTAACACACTTCCTCCTTTCACATAACTATCCATTAACAACCTTTTATGGCTTATGGTTGAATACTTTCCTGTATCATTTATTTATTTTCGTGTATTTTGGGGGTTTACATTAGATTTTAAAAAAACCACACAGCTACCAAAATCAACAGAGTAAAACCTGGCAAAATCATAAAGTTTAGCATCATTTATTTTATTTTATTGGGCATATAGAAATGAATATGAGAGGGGCGGGGCCTCACCTTGAGAAAGGCAGAAGTCTGTGTGAGCGTCTGTCAGCTGCTTCAGATGTTCTTTGACAGATATCTGTTAGACAGAAAGCAGGAGCCATTCTAAGAAAAATAAAATAAACATTTTTATTCATTGCCTGACCCTCTGATGTTCATTTAGATACATTTTATGACCAAAACACAAATCAATTCAATAATTCTAAAAGCTAACAAGGATAGTTTAGAGTTTTAGAAGAGCTGTTCTCATACAATTAAAATGTATTTGATCAAAGTGATTTTCCAGAGTATTATTCTGTGTTATATCCCTTCATTTTGAATAAATTAAATCTTGCCAATTATCTACTAATTTATCGAGATTTTGCCAACTTCAGCAAAATTTGAACTATGCCTTTAGTTTCTTCGGTTGCAGCGTGTAAAAAAGTAATGGAATAGATCATCTTTACATTTTCCAGATGTATGTTTTTCCCTCCACTTTGATGTTATTTTTAATCACCAACTAACAAGCTACGTCCACTTGTTTTAGTTGCATCGTTTGGTTTGTGCGTAAAAAGAAAAAAAGTTATTTTAGCCAAATATATCGACAAAAATAAATCTAAATTATATACATTTAAATCGACACTTGTAAATAATTATAAAGTGTACATAAGAACACATTGGTGGCCTGAGTGAAGAAAACAAAGATGAACATGGACAGGATGACTGAATGTGAAGTCGAGGAACTGCAGGGTGACACAGTCTGAATGAGGCATGTCTACATGCTTCATTTACAAATGTTATCTGAAATGTAAAACGTAGCAAAACAACAGGAGTCCCACTCTCCTGTCAACTCACTTCCTCCTTAATTGAAACTATTATAAATACCACCAGGATCTATGAACCTTTTGGGTTAGGTTCATTTCTGCCAAAAAAAACAACAACAAACAAACACTTTTTAAATTAGATTTTAAAGGACAGGACTGACAACAAGATCATTGTTTGATAAATAGAAATAAAACATTCTAAAGTGTTCCAGTATTTCTGCTAAAATTTCAGCTAAAGTTCTTGTGGATGATCTGGTAGCTCCCCAGTATTGTATAACTTGACAAAAGCACAAGTTTAGCCTGATTGCTAAAAGTCTGTGTTGGATCAAAACCTGATGAGGTTGAGACTTTCCCATAGGCATTTCAATAGATTTGAACATCACCATAAAGTTAATTTATTTCAGTAATTAATTTTAGTTGTTAATGTGGATTGTTTCCTTGCCAACACTGCTATTGGTTTCCTATCAATGTTATTTTTAGTAGAATTAAAAAGACTAATGTCAAAAATGGTTCTTAAATATAATTTTCTATAGTCTGTATTTCAATTTGTGGTTTTATGACTTCCATAAATAATATCTACCAGCAGAAGGAACACATTTGTGGAGGGGTGAATAGTCCTGGAGCCACGAGACAGACATACTGGTGGCACTATTTTTAGTAAAGTAGTGTCTGTGAAGATTAAATACATGGCAAAATATCATTCCTTAATAGAAAATGATGGAAATTCAGCTGATTCTTGCTGCTTTGTCAACGCCTGCCAGGAAGCTACATCTTTAAAGTCCCCAGGGGAAGCACCATGGTATGTGTGTGAGCTTGGGTGTTGAAGTCCTCAAGCTGCTGGACTGAGATGGGTTAGAGTCCATCTTTGTGGACAGACTGGCTCATTAAACATCCAACCTTTCATCTGCTACCCAAATGACAAAGCAGCTGATGACACAGCATGGGAAAGAGGAAGTGAGAGGAGGAGAGCCGCGATGTGAGATGAAGAAGATGTGACAGTGATGGCCCGTCCCAGTTTTTCTGCTTCTATGCAGCCAGGAACTGAAATTACCTTTGAGTCCACCTCATCCAGTCCATTGCTGCCCGAGTTGCTTTTTCCCGTATCCACGGTAACCTGATTAGAATTGTACAAGAGACGGTGTGGGATTGTTGAGGCAGAACCTGCTGCTATTACCGAGAGTGCACTTTGTGCCTATGTTGACCATCACCTGCGACCCTTTAGGCATAAAAGAACAACGTGAACTCGCTTGAAAGAGCTGAATCTCGAGCTATTTCCCTCCTCCCAACACAGACATACACATATATGAGATGTACAAAATTAAGTTTAGACATAATCCCATCTAAACAAATCATTAATACCTAGATTGAAGACTAAAAGAAGTTTTTAAGAACCAGTTTAAACTCTAAATGGCAACACTCAAAGGACAATGAAAAACAAACAAGAGAAGCCAAAGTAATTACGACTTTAGCTTTTGGTATCAGATCAGTAAAACAGTCAAACACTCCACATTGGTTCGGCAGGTTTTGTTGTTCACCCCTTCCTTCAGAAGTGCATTCTTCAAAATGTACAGTTCCACGATTGCCGTGATGACTGAACAAACTACTGCATCACTGGCCAACACTGGATTTCAGCTCAGGTCAATGCTCTTGAAAAGTTCTTGAAGGTTTAACTGTATGTTTGAGACATAAGAAACGTCTTGAGATGCCTCACTTAAACCATATGCAAACATTTAATACATCCGTAGAGATGAGTCCTGATTCTATTGCGATAGGGTCCAATTTCTTTTATGGACATTTTATTATTCACTGTTTTTTTTTTGTTTTTTTTGCATCAAATAAATTTATTTGCAGACCCAGCTGATATTACAAGAAGTTCCCATGGTTGCCATAACACACAGTAGTGAACTGTGTGTTATGGCTAAAGCCGAGCAAAGAAACACCTTGGTTTATTGTTGCAAAAAAGAAAGCCAAATGTTTGTGTCGGTGCCAAAGCATCTGCTCCGGTCCGAACTTCAGAAAGACCAGCCTTCTGGTCCCGTCACTGCTGTTGCATCCAGGCATCCATTTCATCCGGCTGATTGGCTCTATCCGTCACACCCTGTTATGATCACCGGTTGACTTCCAGTACACAAAGGGTGGTGTTTATTGTTGCTGACACAAACCGAGGCTGAACTGCCTCTGATCACTGGCACCTCGTCATTATGAAAGGATTCTACCATGAAGGCTGAGCTAGCTCAGTTTAATCATAGTAATCTTAGTAGTAGCCAAAATGTCTAAAATATTTAGAAGAGCCCTCAGATCATAAAAGCCGGTTGTGATAAAAGACTTGGTGTAGTCTCAGGAGTACAGTCTATCATTTAAATGTTAGTTCAGCCAGCTACTGCTACTACAACCTGATGATATATTCTTTTATTACATATTAAATACATGTAATTACTCACCATTTCAACATTTTATTTTGCTTTACATACTGAATAAGCAACTAATTAATGTGTTAAAAAATGAAAATTTGCTCAAGTTTGAGCCATTAAAGTAGATTTTTTTGGGGGTAATACTCGGTTAGATTCTAACATTATCTAATTTATCTTGGCCACAAATCCTTCTGAAAAACTTTCAGAAGGATTTACCAGCAGATACACAAAGGAACAAATCAGAACTAACTTAACGCAGCTACTTCCACATGATTTTAGCACTGCAGTTCTAGAATTTATTCATTGTGTGCAAACTTTGTGTTCTTTATCGGCTGTATAAAGAACACATTTTGAACAGTAAATAAGTTTAATGATTGGAAAAAAATGTGTTTGTATCCAACCTTAGTTAGCTTAGTGATAGCATTAAGGCTAAATTCAATCTTGCTAACATGGCATAACTCATTAGCTGCCTAATGTTAATTAATATGAATTAATTCACAAAGCAGTAGTGCCAAGCAGAAACCATCTACCGCAGAAACTACCGTCCATGATTTTCCTATTCTCCGCTCTTGGGGGATACAACCAATCAACATAAAGGAAAACGAATGGCATTCCTCCATTGGCTGTTTTGCAAACACTAACCAATAGCGTGTGAATTAGCATTGCGCTTAGCTATTCCAGCTTCTCAAGCTGCATTTTGTTTTAAATATTTCAGATATGGATTATAATATAAATCTGTGAAGAGGCAGGTTTTCCACCAATATGGAACCGCAAGTGTGTGTGTGCGTGTGTGTGTGTGACCTCTGTACCTAATGAACCATGACCCCACCAAAGTTGGGATTGTCATTCACTTCACCAATTGTTTTTGCAAGAAAACTTAACACGGTTTGGGGCTGAGGTCTTGGCTAAATTTAGTCAAAGCAATGTCAGCCTTGGTTGGTTAATAAAGTGCAAACATTGCTCTAACGTCCTTAAAAGCTTTGCCTACATGTGTTTTCAGTGCTTCAGCTTTTCAGCCACCTTAACATTTTGATGGAAGGCACTCAGGCTAATGTCCTAATAAGGTAAAAGCTTTGACCTCTCAATCCATGAACATATAAATTAAGTTAAGAGACCTTTACAATGACAGGTAAAATGTCTTCACACAGCTGAATTTAGTCATCCACTGGTCATGATTGCAAATGAGAGCATTTTAGTAGGTAAAATTGTAGTTAAATAACTAAAAACGGCAAGGTTAGGGAACCAGGAGCTAACCAGATTGGAGGGTTAGTACCCTGGTTTAGGTTGGAGACAGTTTTGTGTGTGTGTGTGCGTGTGTGCGCGCGAGAATGTTTAAGGGTACATACTTGGAGCAGTCTCCAGCGCGTGTTGAGGTCTTCAATGCGTTCCAGGTTGCTAGGAGACAACTGGATGTCGGATGGATCGAACGTGGATGCCAAATGGTTCATGTGTGTCACATCGTCCTTAATCAGAGCTATTTCTTCCTGGAACTCCTGAGCCAAAGAGAAACACACACATATATATATATATAAACATTTGTAAACACTCAGATTAAAATGACAATGCAGATAATTACTCTTATGAAGACAGAGTCTTGGTTTATTCTCTGTTGGTTTATTCTGGAGTTACCTTGACTCTGCTGATGTGCTCAGGTAAGGAGTCAATCAACAGTTCCCCTACGGGTTCCCAGCCCTGCTTCACCATCTCCGCCTGCTTCAGCTGCTTGTCCAGCAGGTCTTCTGCTTCCTGGAGCTCCATCAGTCTGTCCAGGGCCAACTCCAACCTCCTCTGCCAGTCGGCCGAGTCGACGTTGAGCCGGTCCCACCGGCTCACCACGTCGTCCGCCTCTTTGCGCAACACTCGGCCCACGTTCTGAGCACGCTCCTCCGGGCTGATGTCTGACGTTTGGGATAAGCCAGGTCTGGCAAAATGAGTAACTCATAGCAACAGCCTCATTTATTAAGCTATATTTGATCAGTTGTGCCTCTGTGAAGGTACAACTAGTATGTTTCTAGAAACTGGTATGTTTCCAGAAACTTTCACCAATTCTTCACATAATAGCTCAAGTTCAGTCTGGTTGGATAAAAAGCTCTTGTAAGCCCCAATTTCCAAGCCAGGCCACAGATTCTCAATAGGATTTAGGTCAAAATTTTGACTAGACCATAGAAATATTTGCGCCTTAGAAAGGTATTTACACCCTTCTGTCTGTCCCTCAAGTTGTTGAATTTTGGCCATTAAACTTGGCCAAACTCTGAGAGCCACATGAGGGCGATAGAGCTGCTGCCTGAAGCACTGACTGAGCAGACGCTGGAATTCCCCTCTTCCTCTCTGAACCTGCTCAAGTTGGCAGCCTGTCAGATTTATTAGACCACACTTTAGGCTTGGCTTGTTTTGTAGTCCAAGCTGCTGCCATGGTGCAAACAGCACGGCCAGTAAAGCATCTGCCACTGCGTTTCCGTGTCGACCTCCACAAGCAGTCGTCGCTAGGCTGTCACTAGGCATGTTTTTAATTTATGAGCAAAGAGAGAGGGAAAGCTAATCCTCCTTCCTTTATGTCAGATTTGAGAACTGAAGGAGTTTAAATCCTCCAAATCCAAAAGTTCATCATTCTACAGGTCAGGTAGTGTACAGGGTGTGTGAAACTGAACCTAGAACGTGGGAGATCACTGTTTAATTTATGATTAAACAATGTAGTAAATAACATTTTCATGAAGACTTCTTTGACTACTCAAGGTGTAGTTAATTGACCTTTGAGGAAAAGTCAAAACTTTTGTTAAAGTCAACATGTGGCATGTTCATCTTAAACTGTAAATGAATAAAATAACCAAATAAATAAATAAATAAATGTCAAATGGTTCTTTGAAGGAACAATCTCAAAACAAAAACATTATAAAGCAGGAATAAATGCGTTATTTATGTCAGCGAATCTGTTTTAGACATAAATGAAGTTTGTGTGTGTGTGCGTCTGTGTATTACCTCTCAGTTCAGGTGATGGCGACTCTCTAGGCAGTTCGGACAGGAAGAATCCCACATCATCAAGAGCCTTGGTCACCACCGGATCCTTGGCTCTGAGCTCCATTTTGAACCCCTATGACGGACACACACACACACACACGCGCGCGCGCGCGCACACACACACACACGCACACACACGCACATGTTCAAGTCTCTTATCTACTTACACCAGAGGTAGCTTTCATTCCACTTATCTTTGATCTCAGAACAAACGATGCTTGGAATCGAGTGTCAGCTACACTGGAGGTTTTCTTCGATTTCATTGGCTGTTTTACCATTTACCATGACAGAACATTATATTTAATCTTTACTTATTTTGTTTTTTTTGTATTTTTTGGTGGCAAACCCTGCATGTAGAAATTAAATTATGATGCTAGTGTGAGTTTCAGGAGGTCATGGATTCTTCCAGTCTGATTCTTCTCATTTTAGGCTTTTATTATCGTCCCTAAACACAGCAATTTTCTGTTTTTTTAATCCAATAAAGTCTAATTAAAACAATTTTATGCCAGAAAAAAAACATCACATATTTCCTTATTAATCTTAGACATAAGCTTGTGTCATGTTTCCCCCTTACTCTGTGTGTATCCAGCTGGGACTGCACGGTGGGAACATCGCCCCCTACAGGCTTCTCCTGCTCCAGCTGCTGACTCTTGAGCCTTAGCCAGTTCAGCAGCTCCTGCAGTGACATGTGGAGCCTCTTCCAGGGAGCCATCTCAGAGTCCAGCTGTGACCTACCAAAGAAGCACAAGCTTTTTCCTCCCACCTTTTTTCTTTTTTTTTAAATCATCTGGATCCAAACTGAAGCATTTCTCCCTCTTTGGTCCGTCTGCAGTCCAGGTGTGTCTCACCTCATGCTGAGAGTCTTGCTGCGCAGGTCGTTCCAGCGCTGCCTCATGTTGTCCAGACGCCTCTGGAGCAGAACCCGGTCCTCAGGGTCCCTCAGAGAGGTCAGGATCCTCTGGCCGTTCTCATCCAGGGAGTGATACAGCTCTTCGTGGCCGTCCACCTCTGCCTGGAGGTCCTAGTTTAACACAAACAGGCAGGATTTATAATAAAAATGCTATACCTTGAAATTGGGCCTGTCTCTTTAAGAAACTCCTGCTCTTTCTGAAACTCCGTCTCCAGGAAGTCATCACAACATGGCTCCTCTATTAACCCTTTAACAACATTTTTACCAGTGTTGCACTGAGAAATAGCTCCTATAATGAGCTCTGCAGTTTCACCAGGTGTTTGCTAATTGCTGCTGGCTAGTCTGAAGGAGCCGAGTGGAGTCCTGGGGGAGATCTGCACTTCGGTGTACCCAGGAGTTTTGCACAGTTGTATGGTTGCTATGGGGATTAAAGTAAATACTTTACTCAAACATGCGTGACAGAATCAAAGTAACACTCAGGCATTTTTTTTGTGTGATAATTTAGTAGCATTATAACATGGTGTAAAGCTCAAGAAAGTTGCCCCTTTAATGCAACAAAATTTTGATGGCTTTTTCTGCTAATAAAATCCTCATTTGAAAACTGCTTTTTGTATGTGCATGTGTTATATTAAAATTTGACAACAGAAATCTGTATTTTAAGGGATAGAAGTATTATGCAAATTGGACTGTTGTGAGCTTTAATTCAACTCAGTTAAGTTTATGTATATAGCACCAATTCTCAACAAATGTATCAAGGAACTTTACAAAACAAATTGCCGCCATGTCATCAAAAAACATAACTGGAGTGTTGCTTTGATTCTTTCATGCATGTTTGAGAAATTCTTTAATCTCCCATGGCAACCATGCAGCTCATTGGTGGAACTGGTAGCTCATTATAGGAGCTACTTCTCAGTGTAACACTGGTAAAAATGTTGTTAAAGGGTTAACAGAGGAGCCATGTTGTGATGACTTCCTCAAGGCGGAGTCTCAGAAAGAACAGGAGTTTCTTAAAGGCACAAATGCCCAATTTCTCGCAAAGTCAAATTTTCACTGAAGTTGACATAATTACTTGACTGTGCTGTAAATGATACTCTGTGGCTAGAAAGCACATAACACTGCCTCTTTAACCAAAGATTAGGTCAGACATGAATATGACAAGAGAAGAGTTTCACATGAATCCAATGGGCTCAACGATCATCGGTGAAACAAAGAAGTTCTTTATCCATCTGAACTTTAACGACAAAACTCTAAAAACGACAACATCCACAACATGTAAAACACACAATGACAGTACATGTATTTTCTGTTTTTATAACAGGATCTTTTTCCGCTTTACAAAAGAACGAAGCCTGAATTTTACGTTCCAACCTGAACTTGGTAGACCTTCCTACGCAGCATCCTCCAAAGAAGAAACTAGACGCTAAGTCGCAGAGGAAGCGCCATCATGTTTTTCCTCTGTTCTGTTCAAACGAGCTCCCCGCGCACAGCGGCCGCACAGAAATGCCCTCCGTTTAAAACGCGAGGCAGATACTGGAGACGAGACGGACGGGGAGGGCAAGGAGACAAAGTTGGGCCGGGTAAGTTGGTGGAAACACAAGAGGGGGGCGAGGAAGAGATAGGAGGAGGAAAGAGGCAAAGAGGACATGAAAGCAAGAGGAAAACGATGAGTGAGCTCGTTTTCCAATTAAACCTTATCTGCGTGTGGCGTTGTCGCCCCGGAGAGAGTGTGCACACTTCTCTGGGTGCTACAGCTGCCATAATAATTGGACACAGAAGACTATCTCAGCGCTGCACACAGCACTGCCTGTTGGACTGACACAACTCTTAATGCATGTGTGTGTGTGTGTGTGTGTGCGTGCGTGTGTGAGAAGAGGGAATAAAAGCTGAAATTTGCATTTCAGATTCCGTTTCCAACATGCGAGTGTGTCCGAGTTTCGACACAGAGAGCGAGTGGGAGCAGGATGAGGGTCAGAGTGTGTCCTCGCCACAGACAGAGGCCACCATTCAACACCCACAATGCAGCGGGGGGCATTTTTCCGTATGTCCGCCAGACCGGGAGCGGCCAATAAGCTCTCTTCATGCTGCCTTATCAGCATTGTTGTCATTCCAAGCAGGGGAGGGAATTGTGCAAGTGTTTTCTTTTTTTCTTTTCTTTATATTTTCGACTTGTTAATCAAACACTGGGCTGAGCCAGGAGGACGTTATCTTCTGGGATGGCGTTTGATGTCAGCTTTACAAAAACTGAAGTGAGCTCGATTAAAAACACTGTAGATCTAAAAAGGCTGGAGTGAGACGGAAAGTTTAAAGTCTCGCTACAGGATGTTGATTAGATTTTGGTTTGGTATTCTCCACAACATTCACCTTCAAATGGCCTCATGCGACCTACGGACGACTTTTTCACCACAGTCTGAATGACGCAATTCTGGTCGTTTTACCCCCGTAAAAGAAAAAGAAAAAAAAAAACAGATGTGTGGTACTAATTCGGGTATATATCCGATTGTTTTCTGCAGTCTGAACCGTCACGTCACAGTAATATTGTTCATCATGATATCTGGGACAACTTATCGTCGAGCAAATTTACTGCGAAATTTACGCAAAAATTGTCAAAAAAGTTGGGTTTAAATAGCTGTGTTTCCATTTTGTGCAAACTGTAATTTCAAAAATAAACTCGCTGAATTGAAAATGGCAGATTTTCAGCTGTAACAAAATGGATGTATTTCGCAAAACTGCAATGGAGACACCTTTTTTTTTTTTTTGCATCACATGAATCATGTGGTTGACACCGAAAACGACAACACACTGCACGGCAGATGGACATACTTTTCGGGAGGCCATCACTGTTTGTATTAAAAATCTCGGCCCAAATAAAATACTTAATATTTCAATATTCCTGAGAGACAGAATTAGGGTTTTCATCTGCCGTGAGCCATAATCGTTCACACAGGCAGACATAAACATTAAAAATCTATCACTCTGTATGAATATAGAAAAAAAAAAGAAACGGAATGAGGAAAGATGCAGAAGAAAGTCTCTCTGCTAAACCTGCTCTGCCCTTATGCCATGCTGTCCTTGTGAAAACAATTTACTCTCTGCCCACACAGCTCCAAAGCTGAGTGCTCCTCCATTATTCATGCAGGGGCCAGTGTTTTATATATAAACACAGGAAATCTGTTGCATTAATATCCTGACTCGGCGAGCGAGGAAACATGAGGGAATCAGTCATCGTCTAATGACGTCTGACAGGTGGAGTGAGAAACACGGATAATCCTGTTCCACTGGTACCTGGTGAGGGAAGGGGGGACGGATCAAACAAGAACTGTGATGGCAGGAGAGCTGAAACTAATTTAGTTCTTTTTTTTTCTGAGCTCCCTGTTAAGATCCAGCACTTTCTGTCCCTGGTAAATAACCAGGTCATGCAGTTACACCTCAAACGAGCCAGATTACATGCCTTAATGAAGAGGATGTGTGTGTGTTAAACCGTGTCCTACCTTCCACTGGGCCAGCAGCCTCTTGGCCGCCTCAGGCTGATCCTGCAGCCTCTCCTTGTTGGTGGCATCTATTAAAACATTGCAGGTGGTCTCCGCCTCCGTCAGCCAGCTCAGGAACTTCTCCAGGTCCAGGTAGAACTGGTGGAGCAGCTTCAGGCCGGCTTCCACCGCCGCCTCTCGGTCTGAAACTCTGCAGACGGGCGAGAGAGATGAGGGAAACCGAGGACTTGCCTCCAAACTCAGGCTTTATTATCAAGTTGAACCAAAATGAACCCTGGACACATGGCACTTTCACCAATTATTTTAGATTTTCACAAATTAATAGATGCACATTAATATTCTGAACAACAATTTCTCTTGTGTGGCAAACGACTGTCCTGACTTACAGAACGGTGCTAACATATTTCATGTTAGCACCTCGTTGATGTAAAGTCGTCACAAAAATTGCGTGATTTGTTATTTATCAATACCAGAACTATCTCAAACTATCCTGTTTTATTCCTGTTTTATGCCATATTTTTTGGACTAATGCAACTTGTATTCCCGAACGAAGGACGTTGGTATTGTCGCGTGTGCGGTTACCGTTTGTTGATGTGCGCCCACGTCGCCAGCATGTTGTCATTGACCTGGGTGACCTTGTGCGTGTCGTCGTTGGCGTACAGCGTCAGCAGCTTGTTGGCCAGCGCGTTGGTTTCAGCCACCTGTCCCTGCCACTGCTTCAGGTCCTTCATGAAGACCTGCAGGGGAACAGAAACCAAAGGGCTCGCTCTCGTTGCCGATGCCAACAGATCTGGGAGTGCCAGTCGTCATGCAGCCATGCAGACGGATCTCTGGTGCCCACCCTTAGATCTGCGTGTTGCTTCTTCAGTGCGTCCGCTGTGTACGTGATCTCCTGCCACGATTCCAGCCTCCCACTGGCCTGTTTGATGAGGCAGTCCACCTCCCGCTTTGCGTCCAGCCAGTTTGTGGAGTCCTGCAGCATGTTGAGGATTTGCTTGAGCCTGTCGGAGAGTTTGGTCTGAGAGTCTTCCCAGTGGGTCTGAAGCTTGTCGACTGTGGAGGAGGAAAAAACAAAACTGTGTGTTTTCCAGGTACATAGTGCCATTTCATAGCAGTCAAGTAGCTATATTGTCTCCAGTTGTTATAAAAATACCAGATACATCGAATATGACTTTAAAGATGTTTGACTTCATAGTTTAATGCCTTAAAAATTGGTCACTGCTCCTCTTTTAAACCTTTCACATTTTTACCAGCAAATTCCTGAGAAGT
>NW_015113573.1:0-15000 GCF_001443285.1 Poecilia latipinna
AAAGTGTTAAAATCTCATGAACTTTTGCTTATTTTCTGTAGGCTTTGTGTACTGTCTATATCCATTGATTGGAGTTCTGATTCCTTTACACATCAGTGATCACAAAACTGTTTGTGCGAGGGTTGCTGTTCCTTGCAGTACGCCATCAGTTGATTTCAGACAAATCATTAAAATCATAAGATGCCAAACAGGCACAAAATGGACAAATTAGGCAGTAAAAATTGTGGCATGTTCAGAATAAAACCTTTAAAGACAGATGACTCCTCGTAATACCAGAAGAAAAGTACAAAATCTGGAGGGGTCAAAATAAAGCAAATCCTTTTCAATTCAATTAAAAAAAATATTCCAGAGGGAAAGTTAAATGCTGTTTTAACTCACATTATTTAAGAGTTTTAATTAATGGGTAAGTGGGTCTAAAAAATTCTGTTCAGTAACAGCAATTAGCACTTTGAGAGCCAGACTCAACTGAGATGAGAAATACTACGTTTTCTGGATTTATTTCCCCCAAAATATCAGAAAAAATACAAATAATAAATATTTAATTGTGACATTTTATGTAAGCATTTGTATATAAAAGCACATATTTTTCTGTGTAATTTTGATTCCATGAACTGTAACAAAAAGTCCATAACGGATTACAATTCTGTATATTTTTGTATCTCCATTAGACTGAATGTACAAAGTTTTTGCCTCAGAAGTTAACGTAATGAGCTGTATGCAGTCACTGCTGACAATTTTATATGTAACATTTTAATGACTTACGAGTTTCGAAAGTAGATGAAGCCACGAGGAGCAAGCTGAGGTCCGCAACAGTCTTAGGGAGGCAGAAGGCCCCCATAATACATCAAATACATAAGTGTCAAGCCTTCTGATGACTTTATCATAAACGCTGTGATCATTACACTGTCATTAGTTAGCTGACTCGGTTCCACCTCGTTAATGCGCACAAACAATCCGAGGTGCTGGGGATAATGTTGTGTGGTGTTGGTGGTGTTTAATGAGGGTCCGCATTTGCATACTGGCCTCCACCCCCACTTGTGTTCCCATCTTACTCTCATTTATAAAAATAAATCACATTAGAACATCACCGGCTAATAAAGTAGACTGCAGCCCTCATCCCACGTGCCGATGATCGCCAAGATTCGGTTGCAGAAAAAACACAAAGCAGTCTCTGAAGATTAGAGAAGACCTATTATGGTGAAGAATCCTCATATGGCCCTGGAACATTCTTCATATTAACAGTGAGATGCTGAGGTAAATTATGCCATTGGTTGTGCATCCAGCAATCAAGTAATTTATCACACTATCTTCTGAAAGTTGGGGCAAATGTTGAAATTCAAGCTTATGGAATAATGCAAGCTCTGGTGGCGGTAAGATTTAATGAAATATTGCAGGACTGAAAATACGGATAAATAAGAAGTGAGCTTGATTTTGAAGTAGTTTTTAATCTTGATTGCACATAATTGTACAGGATACCACCTGAGGGGAGTTCATTTCATTGTCATTTCTGCATCATTGAGAGGCTTTGATTTAGTGGAAAGGAGATTATGCTGTGATTAATAAATGCTTCCGCTAATAGCAAAGGATATATTTTAAATCCAAATAACTAAGGCTGCTTTATATTCCTGATACCATGCGGTGTTTGACTATAAGCGCTGCTGCTTCAACTAGAGAGGTCAAAAGCTGCAACCTTAAAGGAGTACTTTGTCTTGTGTCCGTGTTCCGTTGTGCACCCCAAGTCCAAACCCACTAAATAAACAGTGTGTTTCCTGATGCCTAACGGTGTGCACAGTCCATGCACAGCTGATGTCAATCCACCCAGGACTACCAGAGGCCCCACTTTGCTCACTTACTTACTCTTTGGCTCGCTCCATCCTTCCTTCATGCTCAAATTGACACTTGGTGCAGAGGCAGGCAGACGGGGGGTCTCTTCGCCCCGCGCCTCCAGAGATGTGGCCCAGCTGTCAGCCGTCTAATCCAGTCCAACCTCCCCCTGAGCCAGGCAGGAACTCCAGGCTGCTTCCCCTCATCCTCACGCCTAGAGGCACAGCAAACAACTCAGCCTTCCTCGGCACCGTGCACGGCAAACCGGGAGGGGAGCCCTTCTCTAGTCAAATCGCTCTTAACTGTTCCTCATAAATCAAGCTCGGCTCTTTGATGGCACACTCCAAAAGACTTCTGATTGTGTTAGAAGAATAACGTTTTTAGTAACCTTGTGTTTATATCAACTGATCCATGTACGGTGCGATCGACAAACACAGACACACTCATCATCACTGGCATGAATGTTCTATACATTTTTGATTTTTAACGCTGCATTTGAACTTTGCATTTGGGATTGGATGATGTTACGACAAACATTTTCAAACACCTTTAAAACTGGGTGCACAAGGTTACATTTATTTTTCACCTTTTATGACGCCCCACTTTCTGTAGCCAACAAAAACATCATGCAAAATTTCTGGCTGGATATTTTCCCACACTTTGGAAACCTGCTTTTGGTGTGCGTCTGTGATCATATTAGAGCTTGATCATGGATTCTGTCAAAGTTTCAACTGTTTATTGATTTGAATTGAAATGAAAGAATAGTCTGTCATCCTTCTGTATAATCCCATGTTATGGCAGGATAACAGACCCTCAGAATGATGCTGCCACCATAATGCTTGACAGCTTATTTTACTTACTTTTGACTGTACAGGTTTTAGGATGGATAAAGCAGGCTGACGTTAGACTTCTAGAATTGTGCTGACCTCAACCTTTTAAAAAGTTAATGGACAGTGTGTAGTATATTTTTGAGGACTTGGACCCAAGCACAGACTGAACAGTAGCAGCCTCATATTAGCTGTGATTAAGTTTAATTAATAAAAAGACATTTCTCAATAACCAGAATTTCCAGGTTAGATAAGACGTATCTAACCTGGAAAACTTTTTACATTTTTTCAAGCCTCAAATATATAGTTCAGATCTGAGCTCTTTAAGTTCTCTAACTTAAGCGAGAGTTGAGTTGGAGTATCAAACGTTAGTTGCCATCTCTGCTTGAAAGAGATAAAGACTAACTGTAATTAAGACTTGAAAAGCTGTGGCTCTGTCCTACTTCATGTCCAAAATTTTGATGACAGTACATAATAATTTCTTCTGACTGGCTCTGTGACACATGCACATATTGTAGAGACTCTTTGTGATGCTATGCTGATTGAAGCAGAAAAAGTTTGTAGTCAGTTCTTTTAGAATGATCAAAATACTGACTTCATTTTCACCTTACACATCATATTATATGTATTACGGCTTTCACTTCAAGCTTTAGAAATAGTACAGCAGAGAGGAGTGGATATTTTCAGATTTAGTTACAGGTCTGAGAAATTGTCTAATACATTATCTTGTCATCCAGTAATTTTCATCTATCTGAGCTCTATTCAAATACCACTGTTTTATAATCACAAACTGAATTTTTAAAACTGTATTTATTTCTGTTACTTTGGAAAGCTTAAGGCACACTTGTGTGTTTTCAGGAGTGTTTGTGTACCTTTGTGCGGCTCCCCATGGCATTCCCAAAATCAGTATTCCTGTAGATGTGTTTGATGTGTTTGAAGCCACGTAGCATACCTTGGAACATGACAGTAAACATGGCAGAGGCTTTCCCTCAGTGGAGCAGTGATGCACGTCACCCCTTCAGAAGTCTGTGACGGGTGTACAAACCAAACCCGCCGGGCCACACCGCCTCCTGGGATTCTTCCTCACTTTGCCTCGCTGACTGGCTGCGTGTTGCTGCTGATAATAATTCCACCACCTCCCCTCTTTCTTCTCCCCCAGCCCGGAAAACAAAAGAGCAAACTTAAAATGAGTGACAAGCAAATAAGAGAATTATAAAACATCAGCTTATGACAAGTTATGGAACCCGCTTAACTGGTTATGTGACCCAGCAACAGTAGATGTCGTGATATATTGTGGTCTAATGTTTTGTCTGTGTTTCATCCCTGGAAAATCACTAGTGTATGTTTCCTGCATGCATCCCTGGGGAAATTAAGAGGCGCACCAATGTATCTCAGGAGGATTCCCCTAAGAATGAGAATAAAGCAGGCAGCATGAAAGAGTAGTGTTGGTGTGAGGGAGTTATTGGTCTGGCAAAGGAATTGCCAACACATCAAAATAGCACGGGTGTTGAACAAGACAGAAACTTGCACCATTTACACCTGCCAGAGAGAGAAACAAGGAGAAAGCGCAACTCTGACATGGAAAATTTCCATAACCACACACGCATCCACGCACACACACACACACACACACACCCCCACACACACACACACACACACACACACACACTCACAACATGATGTGAGGTGCAAAAGTTGAAGCTTTGTGTCAGTCTGAATTTCACAAAGTGGCAGATACAACATGTTCACATGACAGGGGCGCTTTAAGTGTTATATCGGGGGGTTGTGAACATAAGTCATTTGTATACAGAGGTGCATTTATATTGTCATGTTCGGACTGCTTCGAATGAGGACGGGCCTGTATTCAGGGGACAGATCTGAGTGCATGTAAACTTCACAGTAGAGAGAATATATATACTGGATATCAGCTACAGACAGAGAGAACTGACTGACTTAAGTTGCTTAACTTTTCAAAACCCAAACAGCAGTTCTCAACTATAGTGAATAAAGTTGACTATAGTCAACTTTATTGTATGTATGGTGTCGATCTCAGCTGCTCTGTCAAATCCAGAATTCAAATTTAATGGATACAGTACTTCAAGTAAACTCTTTTTTTTGTCACCAGTATTATTAAAGTTATAAGCTAGTAAAACATAATATGATATACTTTAAAAAGAAATCTAATGATTTTTTTCCAGCATGACTTATTACTTTTGCATTAACTATATTGAGTAGGTTTTGTGAACACTGCATAGCAGATGGTTTCAGTCTGCAGCATTGTTAATCAGTTGTCATGAATAAACAGAAAGCTGTATTTTATTTCATAAAAAGATTTAATATTCTCAAAATACCACTATACATAAACATAATCACGTATATAGAAACAATGTTTCAACCAGCAGCAATCAAATTTACACTGCACACATCTTGTCATGTGATTTGATCCTGAATGATTTTGCTGTGGACAAAGGTTTGATGTACTTTAAATAACTCTTAAAAATAAATCTAGTTTATTAAAAATATTCAACTATAGTCTGGAATGCATAATGTATTAATGCTGTAAATTGCTCACTGCAATAATTCCTCATTTAACATTGACGCAAACATTAACACAGTAGCTTCTCAAAAACTTGTCCAACTTCTTTGTTAAAGGTCTCTAACAAAAAAGAGTGCACGTATATGTATGAAAAAGAATTGAATCGTAGTCATCCACAAATTACGATCGTTACATGCAACATTTAAAAACAAATGAAGGATTTTACTTGACTGTAGGCCTGAAAAACCTAATTCTAATACTGTGAAAAACAGGTTATATTGGTAACAGAAACACTAACACCTTGTACTACATAGATGTTGCGATATTTAACAGATCAACCCTATAAAAACCAACCAAATAAAACAGTTTCATACATAATCTGAGACAATAACTTGACTTATATTGTTTGTTGTGATTTGGATTTTGTAGGTGTTTCTACCTGTTAGTCAACCTCACTTTTTCTATATAATGAAAATCAATTCAGTATTGATGAGGGACGCAATGATCACATGAAAGACTTTCTTAATTCATAACTACAGGGAAACTATGAGGATGCCAGAGAAAAGAACAAGTCACACAAGAACTTTTTTGCGACTGGAGTGGGAGGGAAGAGTTCACTGAAAGCTGGATGAAAATAAAGAACAGATGAGATGGGGCAGCTGAGGAGTATTTTGTAGATGAGATGTTGCAGAAGGGAGAAGGGTGGTGGAGATGAGTAGAAGGGGGCTAGGGGGTGTGAATCTAGGCCAGTGTCCAGACTCAGAGCACCAAAGGCCCCGAGTCTCTGGATGCTCCGTGTCAGCCCTCTGACAGGAGAAATGGGACTTTAAGACAGAGTTTTCCACCACCAGACGCTCCCCTTCTCCTCTGAAGAATATCACCCCCCTCCTCCTCCTCTTCCTCCTGCTCCTGCTCTTCTTCCTTGACATACTCACCAGTCAGAGTTTGAGGAGAGAAATGCACTCGTTACAATAAGGAGGGCACATGGCATGGGACCTCAGGCTTTGAGTGCCGCCTCCTCCACACTCTCAGTAGAATTGGGATCTTTCCTGCAACTACAGAGCATCTCTAAAGCCGATGTGCAGTAAATAGAATTTCTGAGGAGATCTCAGTCTGCTGAAGTGCATGTCCACACAATATGCTTCTCAGCTCGTTGCCCAAATAAACCGCATGTATTTGTCATGAATGCACAATTCCCTCAAAACAGAATTTGAATGTTCCTCCTCAGTTTTTGTCACCCTTTCGTTTCGGCGAGTTCGACTCGTTCTCTCCTGCTCCACAAATAAGGCAGACGTATTGTCAGGCTTAATCAGGTGGTCTGTTACCTTGGCAATTAAAGCCTTGTTAGAGATATAAAACCTTGAAACTCAAATGGAGAGTCCCCGGTGAGTCAAATCACGGAGCAAATCCTTAAACCAAACAACCTTCCACTGGGAACACTTCTTCTCTGAGGATAGATGTTTAATTATGTCTGCGTGTTTGGGGGCTAAAGGAAGGAAAAAGTGTTACACTCCCTTTTGTTTGACTAAAAAGCTCATGAGTATTTATTGGAATTAATTAAAGTGGCAATCAGTGTTTTCTTCTTTATTTTCTTGAATGTCAAAATATTGGCTTAATATCGCGACTGTGAGGCACCATACTTTGAATTCAGTGTGTGAATTCTTTTGTAACAGAGAACAGAAATAATTAGATTTTAGTCTCGTTTTCTTTTCCTGATTTAACAAATTAATTTTTAAGATATTGCTGCTCAATGTGATCCATTTATCATTTATTCCCAGCTGATGCAAAAACCCCTTTTTTTTTTTTTTTTGCTAACTCTCCTAAACTAGGCCAACCATTTTCCCTCATGAGCGTCCCTTAAAAAACATAATGCTATGTATTTGGGAAAAATGAAGAGATAATTTATCATTATTTAATGATGTCTCAAGCACGCTACCTCACACATGGTGCAGTCAGCGACAACAGCTGTGCAGGATGTCATCACAGAGTCTCAGCGTCTCTGCGTGCTAAGTCCCTTTGACCCATTCTTTAGTGTCCAACAAGACTTGCGTCTCCTTTTTTCATTTCTTCATGTTCCCTTTTTAGTGCTATTTCTTTGTTCCCCTCTGCAAACAGACCTGACATACATCCCGTTGTCTAAATAAGGGTATGTGAGAGCAGGGAGCAGAGGCCTTGGCTAATCGGCACATAGCCGAGACTCAGACCAAAATTCTGGACAGGTGAGTCAAATCGCCTCCCAGCCTCATCTTTAGAGCGAGGGTCAAATCAGCTCCATCCTTTATGCCCTGGTTCCAGATTCAGCCTGCAGTCCCAAGTTGCCTGGCCTCCATCTCTAGTTGCTGGTTGCCTTCCTTGTGGACGCTGTGGGAGAAAACAGCGAGCAGCTGTTCTATCATGGGAGCCTCCTGTGTGCACCCTCTGCCGCCCCCGAGAGTGTTGACCTTTTCCTTTAATTAACGCTTTCCCAACTCCCGCCACCACAGTCCAGGGAGAGGTTTTTTGCAAGTGTAAGAGAGGCGGAGGGGGGAGTCATTGGGGAGCGAGAGAGGTGGTTGATGGGTGGCAGCGGTGAAGGTGAGAGAAGTGAGGAGGAGGAAGGATGAATAATGCCTGCATGGCCTGGGAGTGGGAGTTCTTCTAATCCTTTGGAGTCTATCTAGTCCACATTTCTTCACACAACGTCAGTCTTTCTACACAGATGACTGTTTTCCAGAGACAACCCTAACATAAATTGGATGCAGGTGACAGTTGCTCTTAATTTTTACAGCAAAATTGTTATTGACAGTTTGCAACTGAATGCAGATGGGGATATTTTAAATAAACTGATTTGACTGCTCTTGGTTTTAAATGTTTACAGTGCCTTACAAAAGTATTTACAGAATTTCATTGAACTTTTTTTTTTTTTTTTTTACATTTTCTCACCCCACAAATGTCAACGCACTCGATTGAGATTTTATAAGATGAAATATAAACCCAAAATTTGTACATATTGTACATGTAGAAACCTCACGAAAACGTGTGTTGCATCTGTATTCAGCTCCCTTAAGTCAATATTCATTAAAGATGAATTCACTCTTTAATGCAGTGGCATTTTCAAGTCTTTAAAGATGTTGCTACAATCTTGGCACATCTGCAGCTTGCAAAGTCTTCTGTAACATTCCAAGCTCAGTGAGATTGCATCTTTTTTTTCCCCTTTAAGTCAGATTCTAAATCACTTTTAGGTCTGAGATTTGACTGGGCCTTTTATTATTTAAACATGTTTTCTTCTAAATCTTTCCATACTGCTGAATATTTAGGTTCAGTGTTCAGTTGGCAGCCTCAAGTCTCTTGAAGAAATGAGTCTTTAACTCATTTTTTCCAGTATTTCCATGTGTTTACTTCTACTCATTGTCTCTAACTACTAACTATCCATACTGAAGAAACGTATCTCCATAGCATGATAACGAACATAGTTCACAGGGGGATGGCGCAGGGAACTCTATTTATTGATTAAGTTTCTGAATTGAATTTTTTTGAAGGCCTTCATACATTGAAAGCCCTAAAAAAAAAAGTAGGAACATATATTTACATTTTCTTTAACTTCACAGTCATTCACCGACTTGCATTGACTAATTCTAATAAAACACAATGAAGTTTGTGATTCTAATTTGATAAAATATGACAAAGTTCAAACTCAACGGACACTTTTGCGTATCTCTATTATACGGAGTTAAAGCCTAAAAATGTTCTTGGGAACTCTGCAAATTCCTCATATATTTATTCATTAATGTACAGATAATAGACTGTTTCTGCTTCACTGATGTGCTAAATTCAATGTGAGATCCACTGAACCTGATAAGCATACATGTCTTGAGGTGTCAAGCTCCTTGTGTAAAATGCTCTGTATGATGAGGGTCTATGTGTCACAGCTACATGTTGCAGCATAGTTACTCACTGTACCAGCAAATATGGTGGTGAGCACATTTGATCTCATCTCAATGTGAGGATCTCTTAATGAGAGTGCGGTAATGAACGCGAAAAAAAAAAAGAGCCATTTTAAAGTGAAGAAAGGTATGCTCTATGTTCCTTTCATCTTGTGAGGTAGTGCCAAGTGGAAAAATGTCCATCTTCCTCTGGGAGGTTTTTATGTTCATCTTGGCGCACGCGAATGTCCCCAGAGGATCCTCTTTCTTGGCATGTTTATAGTGGTCACCACTTGCTGTATATGGGCTGTGGAGGTCAAAGCTATTTGTGAAGGATATGGAACCCCTAGAATAATTTTATCACAGTATGACACTACTCTGTACCACTCTTTACACAATTGTTAAAAAAAACAACAAAAAACTTATGCTAAGCTGGTTTAAATGCACATATCAACAATCTAAACATGTTCTGTACCTTAAAAGGAGTCAGCTTGTGAATGTGTTTTATTATTGATCACAGTAGTGTCTTGTAAAAGTATTCATGCTGCTTGGAGTCGTCACATTTTTGTCGCATCAGAACTACAAGTACTGATCTGATTTGTTTTGTTAGGATTTTATCTGATAGACCAACACAAAACTATTCCTCTTAAAAGAAAAAGAAAAAATAAAATAAAATAAAATTGCACCTAATAAAAACACAAAATGTTTGTTATTCGTTAATTCTGACATGAATATGCGTGGGCTGTCTGTGTACAGCAATTGTCCAGTCTTGTTTAGTTTGCAAACCAAAAAGTTACTAGCCATGTAGTGCCTCCTACATGGCTCAAGGAAAACAACGATTTCTTTAAGACTCGTCTTGCCACTTGTCCTCAAAGGCCAGACTTGTTAAGTTCCCAAAAAAGGCTGTCTGGTCAAAAGACTCCCCTGAGCTCTTGATCTCAATATTTTCTTCAAACTTGTTGGCTGCTCCCCTGATCAATGCTATCCCAACTTTTTTTCTGAAAGGCCCTGTCAACGGTAGGTTTGTAGTTGTGCTACAGTCGTTGCTATTTTATTTCTGTGCTTTGATTGCCTTATGGCAGACTTCCATGAGACAATCAAAGCTTGGGACATTATTTTACTTTATAATTGCTTTAAAATTCTCTTCATCTTCAATCCTTTACCTGTTTGCTGTGTTCTTTTGTCTTCATTATTGAGGTTTTTCTCTGCTGAATTTTGTGAGAGAACAGAAATCAAATGGATAGCACAAATTTACATTTGTACTTACTTTGTGGTTAATTGGTGACATAAATGGAAAAAAAAAACAAAAAAAAACACCTCAGGATATATGAATGCTTTTGCTACGTTTTAGTCTAAATAAACGGTAATTGCATGTTGAAGTCACACAACTTACTCTGTTGTCACCACGGTAGAGCTAACATTCCATACATCTTACCGTTACATGAAGGATATATGTGAGTGCAACATGTTCTGACCTCAGTTTCATGATTGAGTAAGTCAGAAGGGAAGCTGCCAGGACCTTCTCCTCATGAAGACCCAGAGCAAGGGCACTATCTCCCCAACCCCATAGATCAGCCAGGCCTGAATGTCAAAGCACACAGCAGCCGCCTTGGTGCCAGGAGTCCCCCCTTTCACTCCCTCTCTGGCCCAGGATCTGCTGTCTGGTGACACCACTGTGCTAATGACCTGCTTTGGGATTTGCTCCGTGGGGCTCCTTGGCTTGGGAAGATGGAAGTTGCAGATTTCCAGCTGGAAGGTCACTGTGGACGATGACCACTTGCGCTACATATTTCTCTGTTTTTGTTGACGTCCTTTAAATTGTTACCCTCAACTGTTCCTGACATGTCTCATTATTTGCACCATTTCTTAGTATAGACAGACTCTGATTTTGCTTGGACTGCATACATATGATAATTTCTAGCTCCAAAGTCTAATTGCGCAACAATTTGGATAACAGTGAAGTTGGAAAGCAGAACTCACGCCTTGCTTGCCAAATCTAAAGCCCTCTGATTGTTAGCTCTCCATGTAATTTTTGTTCTTTTTTTTTTTAATCAGTTTACCGTGAGTAGATGCATCAGTACTCAGAGGCCAGCGTTTTCAGTCACTCATACTCTTTACTTTTTTTCTCTTTCTCCCTCTCTCAGCCTCAGGAGTTTGGCTCATTGGAGCAGAGTGTGAAGCCTCCGGAGGGGGCTCTTCTGGTGTTGGAGGCACCTCAACGACCTCACCCGTACGCAGTGTGGGTGGCATCCAACCGGGGAGGCACCACAGACTGAAGACGGTGATGCTCCTAGTGGACTCTCCCAGGATTCAGCCTTATTCCGGGGTCATGCATTCCAGCAATCTCTGTAATTATAAGCAAGTAAGACAAAAAAAGAAAAAGTTCAGTCTCCTGTTTTTCTCAGAATGAGCTTGCCTCACTCCTCAAGGGAAACATTCACATGTCTGAGTTTCAGGAGCTGGATGGGTTTTAATGAGGCAAGTCAAATGTGTGTGTGTGGTTACATGTCTGTGCATCTGCCCTCTTCTAAAGATCATAATTGACCAACTATGCTTTTAAGCCACCCTTTCTCCACCGTCTCTTAGCCTATTCTGCTAAATAGCCTTCAGTTATTATTATTTTTACAGGAGATGTATCATTGGGATTTAAACTTTCTTTGTTTATAGAAGTTTATTTAGTACTTTTTTTTTTCCTTTGGAGACCATCTGAGCCAAATGGACAGAGGGTGAGTGAGGGCACAGGTCAATAAGAGCTACTGAAGGAACCAAACACCCGAGGGCCTCAGATTCCACTGGGGAACATTTCACCCTGCTGGGAGGCAGATTGAAATCTCCAGTGCTGCAGCACAGACTTTCTTGGTATGGTGGTCTGACGAAAATGGAAAAAAAAAAAAAAAATGCACACAGAACTGTTCATATTTTCTTAAAAAAAAAAAAAAAGCTCTTAAAAGAAGACCGCCTCTGCATTTTCAATTGTATCTCACTGGCTTTTTAGCCACAGAAGGACAATGAAATTAGGCTTTCGCTTATGCTGTTTATGAGAATGAACACATCACATTTTGAAGGAGCATAAACGCGTGTGCTGATATAAATTTATGTGCTTTGTTTTGTTATCTTTGCACGATTCCCTTCCTGCTATTTCCGCAGAGGTAAGACTTGAGAAAAGAACATTTTGGTTGATTTTATTTTTTTTTATTTGCTCCAAAAATTTGTACTTTTTACTCTCCTTTCCATATTTATAAGGTAAACCATGAGGGGAAAGTCATGTCAGGCAGTTTTCGGAGCATCATGAGCTGCCTTCTTTGCATGAGGTTTATTCTAGAGGTTCTTGAAAGAGAGGGGGGAAAAAAAGAGAAAAACTTCTGAGGGAGCGTGCACTTTTACTAAGAGACTCGGCTGCGTGAGCTGTGAGCCGACTCAAGCCTTGCATTGTCACTAATGAAAGTTGCAAAGAGCCCTCGAGGACCGCGGCACAATGTTTGTTTGTGTTTGAGAGTATTCAGGAGATATGAGTGGGGTGGGGGTGGGAGAGGTGGGGTTGGGTAAGGTGCCAAAAAACTTTGGGAGATCTGTCTGACAGAGCGCCGCGACGCAGCGCAGGAACTTTGGAGCATTGTTAAACATTGAAGTTTCAAGGCAACCGGGACCTCCTGACAGATTTCCTAGCACCTACCGACAGATGTTTTACATGTTTGTGTTTACCAAGTTTACTGTAGTTTGTGAGGGGGCCGGATTTACCAAAGCGTGCCGTGTCAATCTGTGTCACACTTGTTTGTATTGATCTTTTGCTAATGTTTTGTGGCAGCAAGTGGGTTAGGGAGCTATTTGAAAAACAAAAGGTGCAGATACAATTATTAACAATAAACCTTGACATCACAAGTAGGTCATAGGCTCTAATTTAAAACACTTACATTTTATGTCTATCACAGGTCTATGTGCAAAGATAAAAAAAAAAAAAAAAAAAAAGATCTGTTGAAACAAAAGGAAAATAATGACTGTCATCCTGTATATAGAATGCCTTGCAAAAGTATTCATACCCCTTGAACTTGTTGACATTTTGTCGTGTTATTACTTCATACTTCAATACAATTGAAGTGATTGTGATTTTTTGGGTGTAAGACTAATAAAAGAAGTATATGATTGTGAAGTGGAAGAAAAATCATGCATAAATTTTTTCTTCTGTAAATTAAAATCTGAGAGAAAATGTTTTACTCAAATAAATCAAAGCAAAGCATTAATCAGAGTTAATGCTTTGCAGGACCACGTCATTGCAAATGAGCTGTAGCTCATTGCTCATCCATAGGATGAGTTTTTGTTCATTTTTTAAATGAAAAAAATTTAAATTTCAATCAGAGCGGGTGTAGGGCCTTTCAGTTCTTAAGCAGATTTAAATCTGGACTTTGACTAGAACATTCTGACAAATTAATGTGCTTCGATACAAGTCAGTCCATTGGGCCTTTCAGTTCTTAAGCAGATTTAAATCTGGACTTTGACTGGACCATTCTGACAAATTAATGTGCTTCGATACAAGTCAATCCATTGAAACTCTTGCTCTACGTTGCTGAAAAACAAACCTCCACGACAAACTCAAGTTCTCTGCACCCTTGAAAATGTTTTCTTTTAGGACTGCGTTATATTTAGCTCCATCCATCATCAACTCCGACCATCATGCCTGATGGTACAGAAGAAAACAACCTCCAGAGCTTGAACTGTCTCCAACATGTTTCATGGTGGGAATGATGAGTTCAGGGTGATCCATCCGTCCGTCCGTCCGTCCACCCTTGACCCTAGTGGGGTCGGGAGGGTTGCTGGTGCCTATCTCCAGCGAACTTTTCGGGCGAGAGGTGGGGTATACCCTGGACAGGTCACCAATCTGTCGCTTTTTACATGTTGGCCTAAAATATCAATTTTGGTGTGATCTGACCAAAGCATATTCATTCACATGTGTGCACTGAGTGCTACTTGGGCTGTGCCGAAATGCAAACAGGACTTCTTGACTTTCTTTTAAACATGTATGTTTTCCTGCCATAAATTTACTAAAGCCCAGATTTGTTGAGGGTGCAGCTTATAAACCTATTAGTTTGCTGATAAGTTTATCAGCAAAGCTTACTTGAGAGAAGAGGGTAAACCTGGAGAACTGGACCCATAACAACAACCTGATCCTCGACTTAACCAAGATGAAGAAGATGATTCGAGATTTTAGAAGATTGAAGTCCATCATCCATTCCCTTGTCAGCATCAGCATCAAAAGAGTGGAGGTTGCCCAATTCTTCAAGTATTACAACCGCCAAGAGGACTGATGACACGACAGCAACGGTCAAGAAGGCACTTCAAATACTTCACTTCTTGAGATGCTTGAAGAGCTGATGGTGAGCTTCTATTGGTCAGTCACTGAGACAGTGCTCGTGTACCATAGTACAGAATGATACTGTGGCTGTACAGCAGAGAACAGTTATGTTCTCTGGTTATTATCTTGTTTTATCAGCTTTTCTGTCAACAGATTTTCCAAGAGCTGTGGATCTCTGCAGCTCCTCCAGAGTTACTTTGGATCTCTTGACTGATTTCTGAATCATGCTATCCTGTTAGCTTTAGTTTTCTGAGATTCCTTGGTACATATGCAGCAGTGCCTTTCATTTGCCCTTTTCATTAAATAGATTAAACTGTGTGAAATCTCCAAAGCCTTGGATGTAGCTTTTTAACTTTTCTTCCAATCCAGAATAATTTATGTTGCTCCATCACATGAAGATAAATTAACACTTTGGGATGCGAGCCGCAAATGATGCTTTCTCTTCACTGTAGCGGCAGTTTCTTTTAAATTCCTGTGTCATAACTGCTTACCTTTGATATCCTTAACGGTATAAAACCTCATTAAGAGCTGGAAGGAAAAGTGCAGAGATACCCTATAGAACAA